>NW_006239186.1:626279-633627 GCF_000226075.1 Solanum tuberosum | reverse complement strand
CATTCCAATGTCTTCGTGTAGGGGAAGAACTATATCTTGCTAATAAATTAACAGAAAATGCTATGTCAGGTCTCGTAGCATTAGCAAGATACATAAGTGTGCTAATTGCACTAAGATAAGGTACTTCAGGACCAAGAGGTTCCTCATTCTCTTCTTGAGGTCGGAATGGATCTTTACTCACTTCAAGTGATCGGACAACCATTGGAGTACTTAATGGATGTGCTTTGTCCATGTAAAATCGTTTCAACATTTTCTCAGTATATGGATGAAGACCTCGTCTGCTAAATGTTCTATTGGTAGACCAAGACAAAGTTTTGTCTTTCCAAGGTTTTTCATCTCAAATTCTTTCTTTAGATATTCAATTGCCTTTTGTACCTCTTCTGGAGTTTCGATGAGATTAATGTCATCAACATAAACAACAAGAATAACAAACCCCATTGTTGTTTTCTTAAGAAAAATACAAGGACAAATGGCATCGTTTATATAATCTTGTTTTATCAAGTACTCACTGAGACGATTATACCACATGCGCCCTGATTATTTTAAGCTGTATAATGACTTTTGTAATCTGATTAAACACATTTTTTGGGATTTTGAACTATATGCTTCAGGCATTTTAAGTCCTTCTGAAAGTTTCATATAATTTTCATTATCAAGTGAACCGTAAATATAAGTTGTAACCATATCCATCAGATGTATTTCAAAGTTTTCATGTACAGCTAAATCGATGAGATATTGAAAAGTTATTGCATCCATAACTGGTGAATATGTTTCTTCATAGTCGACACCAGGTCGTTGAGAGAGTCCTTGTGCAACAAGGCGTGCCTTGTATCTTACAATTTCATTTCTCTCATTTAGCTTTTGCACAAAAACCCATTTATAACCAACTGATTTTACACCAATTGGGGTTTGGACTACAGGTCCAAAAACCTTACGTTTAGCAAGTGAGTTCAATTCTGATTGAATTGCCTCTTGCCATTTTGACCAATCACATCTTCATCGACATTCTTTGACAGATAGAGGTTCAAGATCCTCACTGTCTTGCATAATGTTAGGTGCAACATTATATGCGAAAGCATTATCCACTATAATTTTCGATCGATCTAAACTTATCTCATCACTCGTAGAACTTATTGAAAGTTCTTCATTCACTTGAGTCTCGGGTTCACTGATTTCTTCAAGAATATCAGGATTAATCAGATCTTGAACTTCTTCATGAGATTCTTTTATAATGTCATCTTTATTATTTTTTGTGCTTCTTTTTCTAGGATTCTTATCTTTTGAACCCAATGGTCTTCCACACTCCAGACGTTTTTGTGATTCAGAAGCTATGACACTTGTAGATGGTCCTTTTGGGACGTTAATCCGGATAGGCACATTCACTGCAGAAATATGTGACTTTGTTATCCTTTTCAAATCAGTAAATGCGTCTGGCATTTGATTTGCTATGTTTTGCAAATGGATGATCTTCTGGACCTCCTATTCACACATAGGGGAACATGGATCAAAATGAGATAATGATGAAACTTTTCATGCAATTTCACTTTTAAGTTTCTTTTTCTCTCTCTCTAATTGTAGAAAAGTTATTTTATCAAATCGATAATCTGCAAATCTTACAGTGAATAAATCTTCCGTCAATGGCTCAAGGTAGCGAATTATGGAGGGAGAATCAAACTCAACATATATACCTAACCTTCTTTGAGGGCCCATTTTAGTGCGCTGAGGTGGTGCTACTGGCACATATACAACACATCCAAAAATTCGTAGATGAGCAATATTTAGTTCATGACCGAATACTAATTGTGACGGAAAGTATTTATTATAAAGAGTCGGTCTGAGACGAACAAGTGATGTTGCATGTAAGATAGCATGACCCCAAACAGTAATGGGAAACTTAGTTTTCATAAGTAGAGGTCTTGCTATCAATTGTAAGCGCTTAATAAATGACTCAGCAAGGCCATTTTGAGTATGAACATGACCTACATGATGTTCAACTTTTATCCATATTAATAAGCCCTATTGATAAGCAATAATCATCAAAAGCTTGGGATGTGAATTCTCCAGCATTATCAAGGTGAATTGCCTTAATGGGATAATCTGAAAATTGCACTCTTAATTGTATCATTTGTGCCAATAATTTTGCAAACGCTAGGTTGCGAAATGATAAGAGACACACATGAGACCATCTTGAAGATGCATCTATTAGGACCATAAAATATCTAAACAACCCACTAGATAGATGAATAGGTCAACATATATCCTCATGAATACATTCTAAATATTGAGGGGATTCAATGTTAACCTTCATTGGTGATGGCCTAGTAATCAATTTGCCTTGACAACAAGCAGCACATGAAAACTCATCACTCGTAAGAAACTTCAGATTCTTTAATGGATGTATATTTGAATTTTCAATGATTCGTCTCATCATTATTGATCCAGGATGACCTATTCGGTCATGCCATAACATAAAAACATTTAAATTAGTAAACTTCTGGTTTATGATCGAATGTGCTTCGATTATACTAATTTCTGCTTAATATAAGCCATGAGATAAGGTCGATAATTTCTCCAAAACACATTTCTGGCTTCAGACATTCTTGGTTATACCAAGGTATTCAATATTCATTTCATTTAGTGTCTCAATATGATATCCATTTCGGCGGATATCTTTGAAACTTAACAAGTTTCTTGGGGATTTTGAAGAGAACAAAGCATCTTCTATAACAAGCTTTGTCCCCTTAGGCAGAAATATAGTAGCTCTTCTGGAACTTTCAATCAATTTCGAATTACCAGAAATTGTAGTAATATTTGCTTTTCTTTTAAGCAAGTAAGAAAAATATTTCTCATCTTTAAATATGGCATGTGTTGTTCCACTGTCAATTACACAAATATCTGCATGATTGGCTATTGATCCAAACGATATTTGGGGCATATCCATATTTTCTTCAAAAACAGATATAAACAAAGTAAAATATTACTATTAAGCATGACTATTATATTTACAAGGATTGGAAAAACATAAACATATCAACTGAACAAACAGAAAAGGAAATTATCTAGATTATTGCGGGTTCGTCACTGATCGTTGTTCCTTCAGGGAATATAAAGAAATCGGCTACATCCAGATGTATAGGCTTAACATTATCTCCAGAGATGAAATTTGCTTCTGCATTATTATCTATCTTATGTATGGGATCAACATTATCTTCATAGATAAAGTTTGCTTCTGGATTATTATCACCTTTTTTCAAGGATGTCTGATAGAGCTGAACGAGGCACTTAGATGATCGACATGTACGTGACCAGTGCCCCATTCCTCCACATCTATGACATACACTTTCTGAATTTTTCTTTTGCATCACTTCTTATTTTTCACCCTTCCTTTTATATTGCTGATCATTTTTTGGTGCAAGACGACCATCATGATTATAATTTATTTTACGACCACGACCACGACCGGAGCCACAGCCACAGTCACGATCGGAGCCACAACCTCTTTCTCGTTTGTGATAATTTGTCTGATTCACTTCAGGGAGTGGCATAGAACCAACAAAACTGACTTTCATGATTTTTCATTAAAAGGTCATTATGTTGTTCAACAATTAGAAGATGTGAAAGTAATTCAGAATATTTTTTAAAACCCATTTCTCGATATTGCTGCAGCAGGAGTATGTTTTTTCAAGTTTAGCATGTTCAGTGACATCTTCTTCGCATAGATTTAACTGTAATATAATTCTATACATGGAAGAATTATATTCAGTTATACTTTTAAAGTCTAGTAACCTCAAATTAAATCAATCATGACGTGCCAGTGGAAGAATGACCAACTCCAGGTGGTCATATCTATCTTTCAAATTATTCCATAGTATCAGGGGTTCTTTAATAGTGAGGTATTGCATTTTTCAACCCCTCGTCAAGATGGTGGCGC
This sequence comes from Solanum tuberosum, assembly GCF_000226075.1. Classification (NCBI taxonomy): domain Eukaryota; kingdom Viridiplantae; phylum Streptophyta; class Magnoliopsida; order Solanales; family Solanaceae; genus Solanum; species Solanum tuberosum. The sequence continues at coordinate 629,696 of NW_006239186.1, read as the reverse complement.
AGAAATATCATAGGTTTAGCCCGATCTTGGCTGGATGCCTAGTTATTATCTTTGATGGTGTCTACCTATAACACCCCGTATTCTACGTGTATTAGTTCTATTTATATGATGCTTATAAATTGCCTTGTGGTATAGTTATGGACTCGGTTTCCTATGCAACTAGTGACAATAGAATAGGTTTAAAGTGAACTGTCTGTAGATTTTGATACGACCCGATTAAGTTGACGTCGATGGAAGTATTTAAACTTGAGATCATAAGTTGGTATTTGAGTCTAAAGTTTAAAGTGACATAATGTATATAAGTTTTAAGTTAAGTTAAAGGTATTAGGGTTTAGAAATGAAATAAAATTTTGAGGTGCTTACTTGACTTAACTAAGCTAGTAGATGACAAGTAGGTGCATCACCTACTTTGACATATTGACCAGCCAAAGAGACCAAGTAGGTGCATCACCTACTTTGACTTATTGACAAGCCCAAAGGACCAAGTAGGTGCATCACCTACTTTGACTTATTGACAAGCCCAAAGGACCAAGTAGGTGCATCACCTACAGGGTGGCAGCTCAGGGGTGAAAGCCTAGCATGGGCCGATCCTAACTGGTATAGAAGGGTGGCAGCTCAGGGGCGAAAGCCTAGCATGGGACAATCCCAATTTGTGAAATTATGACGACAGCATCCCAGGGGTTTAAATGCCTAGCATGAGTCATCTTTTTCTACCACTGATCAGCTGGTCGTTTGTATCATATGTCTTATAAATATAAGGGATAAGGGTCTAAAAAATATCCAACTTTGGTCGGATTTGCTGTTGCGATATTAAACTTTCATGAGGACCTATTACCTCCCTAGACTATTTAATATTGTATTTTAAACATATATATTTGTCCACGTGGACATAAAAAATAATGCAAAATTATAAATAGTAGTGTCCACATATATACCTTTAAAATACACTATTAAATAGTTCAGGGGGGTAAAAATTTACGGTATTAAATAGTCTAGGGAGGTAATAGGTCCTTATGAAAGTTTAGTATCGCAACAGCAAATCCGACCAAAGTTGGGGTATTTTTCAGACTCTTATCCCTAATATTATAATGCATATAAAAGTAAAGAAAAGAATGTAACATACACGATTCCACAAGTATAAGCAGAGGTGGTCTCTAATCTTTATCTATTGGTATTTGGTTTCACTTGAGCTCTAATTTTACATATGGTTGTATTATGCCTTACATATTCAGTACATTCTTTCGTACTGATGTCCCTTATTGGGGATTGCTTCATTTCATGTTGCAGGTACATGTACTCAACTAATAGATACTCATCGGTTGTTGGTGAGCTCCAGGTTGATTTGGGGCTTTGCCGAGTCTTGACTATGCGTATTTTCATAGTGGTACAGTCATGGATTCTAGTAGAGGCTTTGTAGACATTGTAAAGCTATCATCTGTATCCATAGTTTCACCTGTCACATGTATCGGTTCAACTAGTCAACATGTGTTGTATATGAAGCTTCTCATCAATAAATCTATCTGCATAGTAGTTTACTTTCTCATCATAGGTCACTTGTAAAGCATGTGTTCATATGGTACTTGTCTGCCTCACCTAGGGTTGGGGTGTGACACTACTAGACCCATCGCATCCAGGTGGATTTCAGCGTCTAGTATCCATGGCGAGTATCCTTTGCCCGATATATCCAAGGCAACAAATTCAAGTTTAGAAATATTAGACATTTTTAGATAAATAAAATCCTTACCTTTTTTACCTAATTAAAGTAGTTCGAGTTGGCGGAGTCTATAACGCGTTATAAAAGAACTAAAGGTAACAAAACTTAAAGGAAGATAATATTGAGAGAATGTACTATATTTTTATTCCTTCATTCGTATCTTTTCAAATAAAGTAGCAAGCTCTTTTATAGGCAATGTAAATTGGGCAGTGAATGGCTGACACAAGTCATTCACTACTTTGACATTCTTTATTTCTTTTAACATCATATGATTTATACCAATATTTTTAATTTATATACTTTGCACAAGATGTGCACAATTTCAACACTCCAATACACATACTATCCACATACCATATTGTGACATCTACACGTTCACAACATTTTTTTCTTTTTATGTTTCTTTGCTCATTTTAAAATTTTAAAATTATTGTATTCTTTATTTCTTTTAACATCATATGATTTATACCAATATTTAATTTATATACTTTGCACAAAATGTGCACAATTTCAACACTCCAATACACATACTATCCACATACCATATTGTGACATCTACACGTTCGCAACAATTTTTTCTTTTTATGTTTCTTTGCTCATTTTAAAATTTTAAAATTATTGTATTCTTTATTTCTTTCAACATCATATGATTTATACCAATATTTAATTTATATACTTCATTTCTTCTCCTTTTTTTCTTTTTTCTCATTTATTTCTTTATTCGTTTAATTTTTCTCTACTTTTTTTTTATTATGAATTTTTGTTCTTTTATTTTTTTCTAATTTATTTTATTCTTGATTTTCTTTTTACACCGTAATCTAATTCATACTCATTTTTATTTTATATTCTCCTTTTCTTCTTTTTATTTTCTCTTTTTCCGTATATTTCTTTATCTGATTATTTTCTCTAAAAAAAATCTGCTTTTATTTTTCTCCTTTTTTCCGTTTTTTTCTTTTATTGGTTCCTTTTATTTTATTTTTTAATTTCTTTATTTTATGCTTCTTTTATTTCCTTTTTTCTTTTCTTTCTGATTATTTCTTTATTCTTTATTAATTTTCTTCCTTGTTCATTCATTTTTTCTTATCAAATCATAATATTTTTTTATTTTTTTTCACCACAATTAAATTTCATATTTTTGGTTATTCTATATTTTTTTTTTCTTTCAGTTGATTTTCTTTTTATTTTTTATTTCTGATTTTTTTTCATTTGCTTCAGTTTGTAATGATACTATCATAGTATATCTATACACGTGTATGGTATCATTGATGTATATTTTAATACTTTAGTGAGACCTCCATGATATCATCGCAGTATATCTTTATACTAACATGGTGTCATTGAGATTTGCTTTAGTTTGTAAAGATACCATCACATTGTATCTATATAATGTCATGATATCATTGATTGTACTTCAATCATTCAATGACACCTTCATGATACCATCATATATTGACATGGTTTCATTAAAGTTTGTTTCATATAATCAGTAACACTCGCCAGATCATGTATGATACCATCACAGTATGCGACACTAATGTTTCCTTTTTTCATTCATTCACAATACTACTCATTCATTAATGATATCATAACAATATATACATATATTGCTATGGTATCATTAAGATTTCCTACATTTCATTTATGTACAACCAACTCATTCCTTAATGATACCAACACATTATATATATATATATATATATATA
>NW_006239186.1:587000-617156 GCF_000226075.1 Solanum tuberosum | reverse complement strand
TATATATATATATATATATATATATATAATAGTATGACATCATTGACTAATGAGCAGTCCTTCAAGGGAGGAACTCATATTTTCTCAATGATGCCTTCACAACATATTATATATTGACATGATATCATTAAGGACTATTTTATGTATTGGTAACACTCCTCATATCATTTATGATACCATCACAATATATGAATATACTATTGCGGTAGCACTAATGTTTCATTCATTCGTTTATTTACAAAACCACTCATTTCTTAATAATACCATAATAATGTATCATTAAGGTTTCCTATAATCATTCATGTACAACCGACTCATTTTTCAATGATACCATCACAACATATCATATATTGATATGGTATCATAAAGGATTGTTTTCATATATTAATATATTGTTATGGTATCATTAAGATTTTCTAAATTGTTCATGTACAACTAACTCATTTCTCAATGATATCATCACAACGTATCATATATTGACATGGTATCATTAAGGAATGTTTTCATAGATTCATATATTGTTATGGTATCATTAAGGACTGTTTTCATTGGTATCATTAAGGTTTTCTACAACCAACTCATTTCTCAATGATACCATCACAACATATCAATATACTGATATGAAATCATTAAAGATTGTTTTATATATTCATATATTGCGATAGTATCATTGAGGTTTCCTATAACCATTCATCTGCAACCAACTCATTTCTCAATGATACCATCACAACATATCAATATACTGATATGAAATCATTAAAGATTGTTTTATATATTCATATATTGCGATAGTATCATTGAGGTTTCCTATAACCATTCATCTGCAACCAACTCATTTCTCAGTAATATCATCATAACAAATTATATACTGACATTTTATCATTAATGAGTGTTTCATATATTCATATAGAAAAAATATGGAAAGAGGAAAAATTTAAAAAGAAGAAGAATATAAACTAACGAAAAAAAAAAAAAGGAATTTAGAGAAAACGAAAAAAGAAGAAAACAAATAATAAAATATTATCAAAAGAGACACGGGAATAAAATGATAAATGAAAAAAAGACAAAAACAATACATAAAAATAAAAAATAAAGTGTTTTTCTTGATTACTCCTAGATGTAGTTTAATTGTTGTTGTTTTTTTAAAAAAAAATTGTTAGTTTACTTCTTCATGTAGTTTAATCTACTTTTTAAAATTTATTTATTAGTCTAAAAATAATTAGCTTATTTTTTCTATATTTTATTTTTATGTTTGAAAAAAATAAAATAAAATAAAACTTAAAAATGATTATAAAAAAAGAAAGCTAAAGAATAAAATAATTAAATTAGTTTGGCAACATAGAATACACAAATCGAATCTTAGGTGAAAAAAAGTGAGAGAGAAAAACAACAAAATAAAGAAATAGGAAAAATAAAATAAAAGCTAACTGATAGAGTAATAGTCAATCAGGGTATGCGGGTAATTAATTCTTGCCGAATGAATATTTAATGTAATTAGTTTAAGCAGGGGCAACTATGGGTAATTAGTTTGATATTACGGGTATTTGGTGTAGTTTTCCCTAATTTTTAGAAAAGCTTACTACTTTCTACTCGGAAAAAATAAAATGAAAATCACATTTTTTTCAACATATAAATATTAACAATTTAACTTATATATGGCCTATTTCAAAGATTTCAAATTCTACTTTATGAAGAATATTGATACTAAACTTAATTAAGATAATTCATAGCTTTTCCTTTCACTTTTGGTTGGAAAATATGTTTATCAATGCTGCTATGATCTTTTAATTTGTATAAATCTCTTATTCACTTGCATTATTTAAAATAACAACCAAATTAAGTATTTCAAAATCATATATGAGAATTAAGAGAATATGATGTCATGATTAGTTAATTATCTCCCAAACAAGCTAAGATAAATATTTAAACAAATATGAATTGAAATCGAAATTCTTATTCCATATTAGATAGAAGTTGATTAAAATGCTACATTTAACGTGTAAACATAGTAAAAGAGAATAAACATACTTGTTTTTTTTAAAAGAAAAAGCTTTTACAACAGAAAAATAAGACAATAAAAGTTCTATAATAAATGTTACTCCCTCTGTTACTTTTACTGGTCCAATATTTCAAAAATTAATTTTTATTTTTTACTTGTCCTTTTTAACGTATCAAGTAGAGTTGTCAAAAGGGGCAGGTCCAGCCCCACCCAACCCAAGTCTCGCGAGCCAAGGAATTTGAAGGGCTAGGGCGGGTCGGTCCTTCATTTGGAAGTGTCTGAAAATGCTCAACCCAACCCAACCCTAGAAGGGCCGAGGGCTGGGGCGGGCTAACCCTTCTTTTTTCTATTTTTTTTCTTTTCAAACTTATAATTCTATAACATCAGAAAATGAGAAGATTTTCAAATCAAATATGGCAAACAATGGTGTTGTTTCAATAACACTAGCTAAAAAATCTAGTGTAATTAGCATGTATCTCGCATACCAGATACGCGAGCAAGATAAGAGAGTGAAAAACAAGATGGAAGGGAAGCGAGGGGGAGATTTGTCTATGTATCCTAGATACATGCGAATCTACTTGGATAAAGTGTATCTAAAACAAATTAACCTAATTTTGAGTCCATATATTCTGAGATATATGTATCTGGACATACCAAAATCTGGTAAAATTCATAATATCATAACATAATGTGTATTTAAGTAATTAGATTATATACTAGTGAGATTACTGTAAGTTACTCTTTAAATAAAAACTTTTGGCCCATGGCTGACCCAGGCCCGACCCCGATCAAGCCTCAATGGTCAAGGGCTTATATGGGCCGGGTTTATAAGCCCTAGTTTTAAATGGGTTTGAAAAAATCTATCCCAACTCTACCTTAATAACGAATTGGGTTGAATCGGCCCCATGGGCTAAGCCCGCTTTGACGGCTTTAGTATCAAGAAAAGACAATATATTTTATATTTTACTCTTAGAATTTATTACCTATTCCTCAAATTATTTTTCAAGAACTAATACTAATCATTAATTAATAGGGATAGTGTGCAAAAATAATTTTGTAAATCATTATTTTGACAAAAACAAATGTGGTGAGTGACAATGTATTTTCTTATTTTCTTACTTTCAGTGTGAAGTTATTAATTGAATTCAAAATATTGTCTACAAATATCTTCTCTTAACTTATTATTATTTCACTATTAAAACATAAAAATTAGCGACAAATATATTTTATAGCTAAACAAACAAAATTCATAGCTAATCACATTTAGTTATCAACACCAAAAGAAATTATTAGCTATGAGAAGTTTAGTGCGTGCCTGCTCGCACAAATAGTCTAACGAATATTAATAAGTTTATATTCAAAGTAATAATTATATAACTTACAAAAAAAAATTCAAAACTCATAAGAAGTGTGAAGTAATTATATGTATTAATTTTTTCAATATTGTAGGTGTTATTGTAAAACTAAAGCAAAATAAGACAAGAAATATATAAGATAAGAACAATAGAAATAGGGAGACAATAGAGATGAGAGTTTTTCTTATTCTTTCAAGTATTCAAGTGTTAACGAATCTTCAATTGTGTACAATATATATGAACCCTTATGCCTCTATCTATAGTGTAACATAGAGGCATACAAACGGTTAGTCATAAACATGACATTAAATATGAATATAATGGAGGAGGTTATGGAAGTAAAATGTTACAAGAATAATAATCATAACGGTGGAGGTTATCTTCATAATGAAGGGAAATAATGTAGATAATTGATGAGAGTAACTTATTGGTGTAGTGGACATCCACACTATATTATTTTATAACGGGTGTTTCATTTTTGGGTAAACTACATAAATCCCATTAGTTTAGGACCTAATTACTAGAATTCAAGATAGTTTCAGTAATTACATCCTATATCATATTTTTTTCTGTCAGATACATATATCATTACTCGCGAGATACTCCTATACCATATTTTGTCTGTCAGATACATGTATCATTACTCGCGAGATACATGTATCCGACGGTTTGAATTAAAGAGATACATATTTTAATAATTTTGAATTAAATGTGTGTAACCTATTTCCTTAAATAAAGGAGTAATTTAGGCTTAATTAATAATTCTAACTGATTTGCACATTCATTAACATATCAATTTTAACAAATCTTCCTAAACTAACGAAATCCTAAAACCACAAGAGTTTTCTAATTGAAAACTTCATCTCCCTGGCAACAAGTTTGAAAATCGTGGACCACCATGGGATCAATCTTGATCTTTTCTTAATCTCAAATGCTAGAAGAGACATTCTTGAATCTCAGAGTTAGGCTCAGTGCTGATGATATTTATTTTCGAATTTCTGTGATTGAAAGGAACCAACAAGGAGAGAAAAGTCCGGTGGACGAAGATGGGATCATTTTTTTCATTTCTCCAGATTTATCTCGATGTGTATCTAAACTTTTTACTTTCTTCTTTCTTTTGGTTTTGTTTTAGCTTATTTTCTTTTTGGTTTCCGTTTGGTCCAATTTGTTTTTGGATCCTTTTGCACTTATTTCAGATACGTAATGTTCGATTTTATATTTTTACTTTGTAATATGAGCTTTGATTAGTATTAGAGTTTCAATAAGTGGAGACTTATGTTTTTGACACATTATTGATGTATCTGACACATAATTGAGATGTGATTATATGTATCTAGTTTTTATCAGTGTATCTTATTAAGTATGCTTGTATCTATTTTTTCTTGGGTATTAATTTTGAATTATTATTTTTGGATTAATGATACGGCAGATACTCTAAATTGTTCCTAAATTCATGCGTTTCAGATACATTTCATATTTAGCTACACATAATTAGATGTATCTCCTTATCAATACGTATTCGAGATACATGTTTTTGGAATGGAATGGAGAAATAACAAACTCAAACAATGTAAAAACCCTAAAATCAATCGGCTAAAAAAGTTCAAAATATTGCTTAAGATACATGATAGGGTTGAAAACAAATATACAATGTGAATAACTATATAAAATCTTACTTTGCCACTTCAACTAATGTTGATTATGTAGTGGATATGAATCTTGTACATGCAAAAAGTATATTGAACTGTTAATGAAGAAGAGGTAATGGTGGGATACGTGTGGGAGTGGGAATGAGATACAAACTTGTTTTGTGAATAGGGGGAAACGGGTTAAGGAAGAAGGGGTAATGGTGGGATACGTGGGATAGTGGTACATTTATTAAAAAGTGGTATTTTATGTAATATTTTTAAAGTAGAGATAAAATATGTATATAGGGTAGTGAAGTATATTTAGATGGGTAGTTTTTCCTTCATTTTAAACATTTGGTTACAAGTAGAATTTATGGGACATATTCGTAGGAAAAAGAAAAGAACACGTGGAGAATTATCTTACATTGAATTGTTAAGATAAAAACTATTAATTTATTTTTATTCTTTAAAAATATATATTAAAGAGAAAGACATTATAATTTAATTATTTATTTCTATTTAAGACTTTAAATAATTAAAGTTAAATCATTAAATATTTTTTTATTTAAATTATATAAAAGTCCTAATATTTTGAAATTGAATTCTAGTTGGAGTCCCCCGGGCCCCTAGTATGGATCACCTTTGTGAGAGAGTGTTTTACTTACTAATGTAGGATTTCTTTACATGAATTTGAATTTAATCGAATTTTAATACGAATATCGAACACTACTTATTCGAATTACAACACCAATTAACGGTTTTTTTAAAAATCCTCTGGTATGGATTACCTTTATGAGTGTTTTATTTACTAATATAGGATTTCTTCACATTAATTTGAATTTTATCAAATTCTAATACAATTACCAAACATCACTTATTCGAATTACAACACCGACCCACGGTTTTTTCTAAATTAAAAGAAGATGAAGAAGATTCATGTCTTGGTATATATAGAAACATAATGGGCTCAAGTCAATTGACATCCATATGGAACTCAAATAAAAATGAGATTTTACACATAAAAGACCTAATTTCCTTAAAATGTAACTCAATATGAAAGACCAATATAGGTTGTGATATAGTGATGGAACTGGGAAGCGTCACGTGGGAAGCGTCACCCCCGAATGGGCCCTGTAGTGCGCGATCTAAGTTGGGAAAATTTCATATATGGCAAACAAATTTAAGGAAATAATGTTCCATAACTATAGTTTATCTAATTACGCTTCATGGGTATAATTTAGTTTGCTATGGGGACTTAAAATTGTATATATCATTTTTTATGATTTTAATTTATACAAATATTTTTTTAATAAATAGATACATGAGCGCTAAATACGGTAACAGAAAATTGATGGAATCCCATGATTCAAGCTAATCCTTTTTAATAGAATATTTTGTCAAAAATGAGTTCTAGTAAGATACAAACACCATAACAAATTGAATTCCTCATACCATTGAAGATGCAAACAAACGAAGGGTTGTGATATAGTGATGGAACTGGGAAGCGTCACGTGGGAAGCGTCACCCCCGAATGGGCCCTGTAGTGCGCGATCTAAGTTGGGAAAATTTCATATATGGCAAACAAATTTAAGGAAATAATGTTCCATAACTATAGTTTATCTAATTACGCTTCATGGGTATAATTTAGTTTGCTATGGGGACTTAAAATTGTATATCTCATTTTTTATGATTTTAATTTATACAAATATATTTTTTAATAAATAGATACATGGGCGCTAAATAGAGTAACAGAAAATTGATAGAATCCCATGATTCAAGCTAATCCTTTTTAATAGAATATTTTGCCAAAAATGAGTTCTAGTAAGATACAAACACCATAACAAATTGGATTCCTCATACCATCGAAGATTCAAACAAACGAAAAAAATTGGTTAATCAATATTCTTGATTATTCAATCAATCACAAATATTACTCAAATGTATTTTTACATCCTTAAAATTCAAATATATATATATATATATACTGCCAGAGTTATACATATTCAATGCTTTCAGAGTCATTCTAAATTAAAAAGTATACAAATTTACACATTTATATACAACAGTTCATAAATTAATTACTTTATCAAATAAAAGCACACACGTTTAATTGATACATATACAATTCATATATACATATGCAACATATAAATCAATAATAAATCCATTGACAGCCGAAGTAATATACAAATGGTGTCATGTAAATTTTTGAACTAGCACACACTTTTAACTGATACATATACAATTATATACATATTACAACATATACAATCGATAATAAATTCATTGATAGCCGAAGTAATATACAAACGGTGTCATGTGAATTTTCGAACTAATGATTCAAATAGAATTCTTATTATACAAATCTAAATCCAAAACAACTTTGGCATGCAAAAGCATATCTCTCGTAATCCTCTTGGATGGAGTTCCATCATCCTTTTCTTTTTTTTGAAAAGCTTGAAATTTGAAGATCAAAGTGAGATTTTTGAGAAAAAATTACCCAAAAAAACAAGCATAAGCCGGTCATATACAAATGGAAAAAAAATATAGATACGATTTAGGCGGTTACCTACAAAAGTGAAAACACGATTAGAAGGGAAAGAGTAAAATTTGAAATTCAAATTGGATATGTGTAAGTGAATTAAGGAAAACATTAGTGAATGGAGAGAGAAAGATAAAATTGAGTTTGTATAAAATTCTATACTAAAGCCAAGAATTGTGATTTTGATTAGGTATACAAATAATGGATGGGTCCCATATTTAATGGCAATATTTATCAAACTATAGTCACGGAGAGTAATTAAAAGTAACTATACCCCCGTTGAATAATAACATAGTAATGTTTGTCAAATTATATTGCTCAAGCCCCACATGCCAACAGACTTATTCAAAGCGGGCTAAAAAGATGTTGGGAGCGCCGCCCTCGAATGGGCCCTGCAGGACTCCAAACACCATGGAAAAAAAAAACTCAAAATCAAAGACAAGATACCAACAAAATAGAGCAACTTTCACATATAGCAATCACAAAATTCATATGTGTATGCTATATCAAAGTTTGCATAATTGCGCTCCATAGCAAACATAAATATGTATATTTCGCTATACATATACAAAAGAAAGCAGTTGTATAATCTGCTTTGGTATACATATACAAAAAATCAATTGTATAAAGTGAGAGAGGCGAGTGAGCGAGCGAGATCTAGGAGAGTGGCGAGCGAGATCTGGGAGAGGGGAGAGAGGGGAACGAAAATATATGTATATATACAATTTTCTCTCGCTTTATACAAACACAAACGCATTTTATAACAATTTGCATTTTTTGTATAAAGTGAGAGAGGCGAGTGAGAGAGTGAGATTTGGGAGAGTGGCGAGCGAGATCTGGGAGAGGGGAGAGAGGGGAACGAAAATATATGTATATATACAATTTTCTCTCGCTTTATACAAACACAAACGCATTTTATAACAATTTGCATTTTTTGTATAAAGTGAGAGAGGCGAGTGAGAGAGTGAGATTTGGGAGAGTGGCGAGCGAGATCTGGGAGAGGGGAGAGAGGGGAACGAAAATATATGTATATATACAATTTTCTCTCGCTTTATACAAACACAAACACACAATTAAAAAAATGAGAGAGGCGAGGGAGAGAATGAGAGTGGCGAGCGAGATTCACCAGGAGAGAGGTGAAATAGCAACAGTTTGCTATGATGTACAACTAAATCAAACTATATTTATAGCATTTAATTTGAATTAATAGTTTGCCATTATATACAATTTTCCCAACAAAATATGATAAGCTTTTGCATAAATTCTTGAGAGATTATTTTTTTTATTTTAAACTCTGATACCAATTTAATCCAAACTACAAATAATTAAATAGAAAAGGTTAGTCCAAGATCTTAAAGGAAACAAACTGAACATATTATTCTATTTTAAAGTCCTTTATTTTTCAGACTTTCTACATAGTTCAAAATAAGGAAATAATTAATAATTAAAACTTTCGTTGATTTCTAAGTCTTAGATATTATAAAGATAATTAAATAATAATTTGATAAAAATAGTAAACGTGTCATTTTGTGTGTTATAAAATCTCTTAATGAAGAACAAAAAGTTCAATCAACATGTTTAAGGACCTTCATCTTTTTAATATAACATAGGTAATGGTCATGTGTGTGTGTCTCTCTCTATATATAGATAATACTTGTTAATGCAGTATAATCTTGACCTTTAAAAAATAAATAGGACATATGTCTCTCATCTAAACGTGTACTTAACGAAATAGAGGGAAATAGTATGGAAGGGGAGCCAAATTCGTCCAGATACGTCCAAAAACATATATCTCGGATATACGGGTTCAAATTAGGTGTAATTTGTTCTAGATACACTATACCTAAGTGAATTCACATGTATTTGACTCCCTCACTCACCTTTCTCATTGCATATATGGTATCCCTGATACATGTATCTAGTGCGATTCACATATATTTAGGGATCTCGCTCGGCTCCCTCCAATCTTGCATCACTCCCTATTTTAGTGTATCTGGTAACAAGAATATATGTATCTAGGTGTATCTGACTTGAAATATAGTATGGAATTAATACTGAGTAGACGCTTTGCAATTATTTCAAATTATAGAAAGAATTAGTAAATATGTTAGGAATGTTTGTCTAATTAAGTAGTTTTTCCTTTATAATTAATTTCCTTATTTATATACACTAAAAAATTGAGCTATAGTATGGACCCGCCCAATCCATCCGGGCTAGCCCACACAGGCTTTGCAAGTCAGGTTAAGTTGACCAGTTATTTTGGTAGGCCAGCGAAAATCAAGCCCAACCCATCACAAGGTGCGTGGGTTGCGGGTCGTGCTGGGCCAACTCATTTTCTTTTAAAAGAAGTGTTAATTTTTTATAATCATTTAATTTAAATTTAAGTTTTAAATATTAATATAAATATCTATAAGATAATACTAAATTGTGTTATTATGTAAATATCTTGGGTACAATCATATAAGGAAATGATCTTATTGGACATAAAATCTATGTGAAACTAAATAACTTTTGACATGATACCATTCAAATCAATAGAGATATTAGTAAGCAAACTAAACAATTGACGAATAACATATAACTAACTAAATAGAAATATTAACTTGTTATATTTATATATGATGGTTTAAGTAGACTTTGTGTTTGAATTCCTCTTGTTTACTTACTTTAATATTTTTATTTGATCTACAGATAGGTTGAACTCACATTGCTCAAGTCCCACATGCCAACAGACTTATTCGAAGCGGGCTAAAGAGATATGTTTTTAAATGGGCTCTAAAACTTTTACTCCAATCTTATAAAATCATGAATTGGATAGGGCCTAGCCCATACTGACGGCTTTACTAAAAAAATAAAATAAATTTTAATGGTCAGTAGTTATGCATTCTTAATTACTTTCTTAGGAGAAAATATTCATAAATCAAATGTAGAAAATCTTCAATCACCTTATTTTTAAATGCTACTCCCTCCGTTTACTTTTATTTGTCATGTTGCACTTTTTGAAAGTCAATTTGACTAATTTTCAAAGTTAAATTAGATTAAATTAATTTGATATTCTTAACAAAAAAAAATTAATATTCAAAAACTATATGGAAAGTACTATAAATTGCAATTTTTGCATATCAATATGCTGAAAAAATACATCATAAATGTTAGTCAAAGCTTTTATAGTTTAACTCTAAAAAGGAAAATTATGACAATTAAAAGTGAACGGAGGTACGTACCAAACTTTCAATCTAGATACCAAGACAATAAATTCTTTTAAAGTAATCATTGACTCTAATTAATCTCCTAGATTCCATTTTTGCTATAAATATGTCCCCAACAATTCTGAAATTTCATAAGCAATTAGCAAAAAGTATTAGAGTATAATTATTAAGTCATGGCTGCAAATCTTTCCCTTTGGATTATCACTATAGTTTTTTGGTCATATTTGGTTACATTTTCTTCTTGTCAACCAAGTGGTTTTTCACTAGCTGTTGCAACTTTTTATACAGATTCTGGAAGTGGTAATATATATATCTATCTATCTTTGTTTTTCCATAAAATACAATCTTATAAGGTCGTTTGCCTTATTGGTGAAGGCTTGATTCCCCATATATATTCGATTTGTTGTAGGTGGAGCGTGTGGGCTAGAAGATGACGTGGCAAGATCTCCTTACAATTCTATGATCACAGCAGGGAATCAAGCTCTTTTTAAGCAAGGTGTTGGATGTGGTGCATGCTATCAGGTATATATAACGAATCCCTTTTTTTTCAATTAACATAAACATATATATATTATATATATGTCTGACGAACATGACATCAATGTAGGTGTTTTGCAACCAAACCCAGAATTCACATTGTTCAGGAAATCCGATAACAGTAACGCTTACTGATGAGTGTCCTGGAACATGCAATAATGATCCAGTTCACTTTGATTTAAGTGGAATAGCATTCGCAAAATTGGCAAAATCTGGTGAAGAGGGAGAACTACATAAAGCAGGAAGAATTCCCATTTTTTATAATAGGTATATAGTCAGTCAGTTGACAACAACTAAATTACTTATTAGTCGTTCTCTAATTTGGAATTCACATTAATATTATTACAGGGTACCATGCAATTACAACAGAAATATATTGTTCAAGGTAGATAAAGGGTCGAACCCTAATTTTTTCGCGGTTGTATCTGAAGCAGTAGACGGAGATGGTGATCTATCTTTAGTTGAAATACAAACAGGAGGGGAGAATACATGGAAATCTATGAATAGAATGATTGGATCAACTTGGAGTGTTGGCATAGAACCAAATACACAAAAACCTCCATTTTCTCTAAAACTTACTTCTGGAACAAAGCAAACTGTCACTGCCCTAAATGTCATTCCAGATGGTTGGCAACCAACTAAAGTTTACGATTCAAATGTTAATTTTCCCACTAAATTATAGTGTGAAACTACAAAGGAAAACAAAATTGGATATTACTCTAGCTATTTGTTTACCCTATCAAGTATGCATGATTAATGAAAAGGCATAATTAATTCCTTTAATTATTTTTCTTATGATTTACTTTACTTTATTTTGTTTGTAATGTGGTGGTCAAATAAAAAGTAAAAACAAATGAGACAAGTTCATATAAATGTATCTTTAATACATATTAGCCACATACTTATTATAATAAAATGTACTTAAATAAGGAATGTAACTAAATACATGTTTTATGGATGAAATCACAGTGTATAACAATTTTAGAGTATTTCGCGATATTACAACTCCTAAAAAATTTCAAAACATTCGAAATTCTTCCAATTTTATAGAGAATCAAAAAACTTTACATTGCCCTGAAATTCTTCTTAGATAATTTTGAGCCTTTTTGGTTCAACAATGATGAATATTATTGTGTTGTTAAAAATTATGCAAGTGAGATTTAATAGTGGATACATATACATGTTCAGATACCCCATTACTAAGAACACAACTCAAATCTTAATTAAGATTACTACTTATTGGATACGCATATTTCAAGGGCTATCGAAACAATATTGGTACTACCACATCCATGTTACAGTAGCCAGGGAAAGTCTCAGAAGAACACTAGCAAACAAAAACTCTCTACAATACTCTTAGATCCTTTTGTGCCGTGGGATTACATAACCAAAATTGAGATTAGAAGCGTATCTAAGGGGGTCACCGGGTTCACGTGAATCCATGGTCCCCTCCCGAGATCATATATAGTAGTGTTATATTTTTTTTAAAGTATTAAAATATAGATGTGTGAACCCACACTCTGAGTATCACATAATGCGATTATGACTAGATGCACCTCTCTCCGCGAGGTTAGAAATCTGAATTTTATATTTATCTTATTTTATTTTTCTTTCTAAAATTAGATAACACTTCTCTAAGTGGTAATTGGTAGCACTATTGACATTTTAATTAATTCATCAATATAAATATATATATATATATATATATATCAGAATTAATTTTAGTAAAAACCTAAATGTCGAATCGATTAAATTTATATCATAGATTAACCTTTTTATAATAGTGCACCCATCATCTCAAAATCCTGGATATGCCTCTGAATTTGAGATCCATTTCTTCCGGTGACAAACAATCAAGACCCACTTCGATGATAAAGAGATTTTGTCGGTCATTATGATAATATCTTGAGAAGAAAAGAGTAGATTAGCCATTGTTGGAATAAAATTGAATGGTGAAATTCTTGAATCAGAAAAGATGAGAGATAATTGAGTGATAAGTATGAGAGGGGAGAACTAAGAT
Organism: Solanum tuberosum; assembly: GCF_000226075.1. Classification (NCBI taxonomy): domain Eukaryota; kingdom Viridiplantae; phylum Streptophyta; class Magnoliopsida; order Solanales; family Solanaceae; genus Solanum; species Solanum tuberosum. The sequence continues at coordinate 603,866 of NW_006239186.1, read as the reverse complement.
AGAGTGGTTGATTTGGAGTGAAAGAATAACTTAAGTAAATAATTAATCAATCCTAGTTTTAAGGGATATGGGTATCTAATTGTATCTTCAATAATATATGGTATAAAAAATTTAAAAATGATAATATATGTAATTGTTTGAAAGTAGAGGTAATATTAGTATATATGGTAGTAATATATGTCTAATAAGGTAGTTTATCCTTCAATGGGGAATAATTAGTCCATTTTCAAAATAATTATTTTATCATGTTAAAAAAAAATTTAAAATTGATTAATTAGTTAGGATAAATAATTTTTCTCAATTTGAAAAATCTCATTTTCAATTTGGTTTGGGTCAATTTGGTAGGATTGAAATACAATTAGCTATTATTTTAACTCAATTTCGCCATTTCCACGGATAATTTCATTTTTTTTTATAACCAATAAGCCAGTTATGTTAATGCATAAAAAAGTTCAAAAAGTTAAGTGACCTGATAGTATCAATTACAACAGGAAAAGTAGCAAGCTAAACAACTTTATGTAATAATTAAAGAAATAGAAAACTTTACCAAATAATAATTATGTGCTACTATATTCCAAGGTCTTGAAATATGCACCATATAATTAACCTCTTCAAACAATCTCATAAAATTGCAAATATCTTCGCAAGTAGTTTCTCTAGTCCATGAAATGATAGTTCTTTAATTTGTAATACCATATCCACTACATTTTTTTTTGCATTTGAGAAGACTTGCACATTTGTTCAATCCTTTTTCCTAGTATTTTTAGCGCCATACGAATTGCAATTACTCCAGTAATGATGACTTTCTCAACATATTGAATTGGGGTATCAAAGGCTTGAAGCAGATTACCACAGCTATCCATAATCGCTACACCAATGCTTGTCATTTGAAAGTTAAGAGAGGGGTGAATTAAAATTATTGTAGTCGACTAGAGTATGTATGCAGTCGACTCTTCTTGCAGGTTAGTTTCTTAGGAAATAAATAGGTAAAGTGTGAAAGTAAAGAATGACACAATATTTTTATACTGATTCGGATCACCGATGTGGTGCCTAGTTCAGTCTCATTGGATTTCAAGGGTATCCTTTAGAGCCTTTGTAAACTTTGTGGTACACTTGATTTGGAACTGTAAACCTGTCTGATATGCAAATCAAATATTCTAACTTGACAGAACCTTTCCTGTGTAACCGACACAACTATCTTTCTTTCTCTTTTCTTTTTCAATTGTAAATAGAAGGAATACAAAGTTTTATGAAAGATGAAAGAAACAAGAGTAAAAGTTCAAGTGAAGTGTGTGGTTAACTTCAAAGGAGAGGAGACTCTTTTATAGCTCTTGCGAGAGAACGATTTGTGTGCTCTGAAAGGAAACTTAAGGGAGTTTCATTCAATCAAGAATTTGTAATGATTCCTTGATTAAGTGTCGATGATAGAGTACGTCCATATTAGATATGTGCGTACTCTTTTTCTTCTGCGTTGATTATTCCTCAGCTGATTTGATTTTCAAGATATAGAGATCTTCAATCTTCTGTCATGAGATTTTAAGGATCTTCTTTTCTTTTATGTGTTACTCAATCTTGACTCTTTATCATCTTCCCTTGTGGCAGTCTTAATCTTCTCCTTGTAGACAGCTTGATTTGTCCACGACTTCAATGAATTTCTTGATTCTTCATGCAATAGTTATTTGTCATAATTAAAACATTTGTATTGAACCTATCACCCTCTTCTTCTCCTTATGTACACTAGTATCTACAAACAAATAATATCATTTTGTGCCACAGTTATATTTCTATCATTATTACATGCATGTATAATTGTAGGAGAAAGTTTAGGAAGCAAATTGTTTTCATATTGACAAAAATCAAAAAGAGCTTTTTTCACAATATCATTGGGTTTAGAAATTTCCCCATTGAAACTCTTTGAATTTCTTGCATGATACTTAATTTTATAAGCTTAATAGAATTAGAATATTGTTTAGCATTAGTAAAAAGATCATTTCACAATGTAGCAACATCCATATTATTTTTTAAATCAGACCAATTAATGGGACAAATTTTCCAAACTAATTGAGTATCAGGACACCTTTTTTTTTTTGGTTTAAGTTTTGGATATTTTATTCATAGCTTCCAAAATCAAAACAAGAAACGTACCAGGACACCTAAAAAGCATGTGATCAATAATTTATCGTCTAGCTTAGAGAAAATGATCAAAATGGTCCTTGATGTATTGAGGTTACTTTATTTTGGTCCTTAATATATTTTAGGTGATTGAAATAGTCTTTCATGTATAACAAAATGTGTTCTAGTCTTTTACCCTAAACTTAACAATTTATCCCCAAAAACTGTTAAATATAACTGTGGGGCCCACATAACTTACAAAATCCACCATTTTTACCATCTTTTATTAGCTCAAAGAAAGAGTTTCATGACCATTTTCTCTAACATCTAACCACACAATTCACAAAATAATTATTGTAAAAAGGTTGAATGAAATGGATCATCAAGAATTTTATTTGTCGGTAGAACGTAACCAAGATAGAAAATTAAGTTAATTGTATAATCTAGGAATTGAATGGTATAATATTTGCATTTACGTTGTTCTTGGTACTTTTCTATATACATGATTGCTTTTGTTAATCTATTGATATTTCTTTAATTTCCTTTGGTTATAATCCTCTTTTGTTTATTGTTTATTTTTAAAAAAAATTGTCTGGAGTGATTAATTCTCCAGAAAGGTCAACATGTGGGATGGTGGAGATTTTTGGTGGGTTATCTAGAACAAGTTTTACTTTGTGTATTTTTATTTTTTTATTTTATTTTTTTTGTTATGGTGTCATATACTTTTTTTTTTTAATTAAAAGATATAAATAGAGATAAGTACAAGTAAGGGGGGCTCGGCCTTACCTTACTAATCCTAATGAAACAACAAATTTCTACTAATTAACAAGCATGAAGAAAAAAAGAACTAGAGAAAACTAGGTATTCTATGATCATCATGAAGTTTATAATACTCTTTATGATGATATTACAAATGAAGATGATTAAGTAATGCAAGAATATAAAATCTAAGAATAAAGATGAGTTAGCCACCTCAAAGTTCATTTGATATATGTATGAACTAAAACAAATAGTTTGCCCGACTAAAGTAATCTGAAGTTTTTGCCTCTTGTCTTCTTCAAATCTGTCCAAAAATAATTTATAGTTTCATCACTTTTTTGGATTTGTTGGATCTTGATAAAGTTGTTGACACTGTCATATGATTTTGCTTTGCTAGTCGCATCTGTAGGTGCCTTGGAATTCACTCACCTTACCATCCCAACTATGTTGTCTTCCATGTGTCTTCTTTTTGCATTTGGTGCTTCCACTTCTTTGTTGTCTAGGTGAAAGGTCCCCCTCCTTAGCCACCTTATCAAAGCATATATTCAACATTTCTTCATCATCATCTTCATGATCTTCATCGTCTCCATCAGACATGTCATTGCCCAAGTCATAAAGAATATCTCTATCTGCCACGTTTACTTTTGTAGCACTCAAGTTAGATGATGTACCTATGACTGCCATCGATGGATTTGTTTTACTTGTAGGCACAAATTCAAGTGCTTGAGGGCTTAACTTACTCCTACTAGGTGAAGGAGTATGATTCTCTTCCTCAACTAAATCTGCCCATCTTGAAGCACTCCCCACCCCTCGTTTTTCCTTAGATTCATTCAAATTGTTTGTAGCCACCTCTTAATCTAAAATAAACACGGTAGGTGTATTTGGATTGATTTCCTTGCCATCTACCTTCTCCGTAACAATGAACTCCTTTTCATGTGTCACAAGAGCTTGCTGATTAGTATGCTCATCGTGACAACATTGTTTCAACTTTCCTGTTTGCTCAATCTGCTTGTCCAAGTCTAAAGTATTCCCAGATTCAGCAGATAATTCATCTGTAACATGTAGCCCTTCATATTGTCCAAACTTCTCATCTCGCAACACATCAAACTGAGTACATTCAACGACATTATTACTCCTATCAAACTCAACATGTGTAGAATTTTTTTGGTGCAAAATGTGATTATTTGAGGACTTAGAGCCAGCCGTTTTTTTATGTGAGACCAAAGTCCATTGATTACTGGATTTTTCTGCTGTAGTGTTACCTTTTTTGGCTTCATCTTGCCTTGATTTAGTAACCACGACTGCATTAGGTGAATCCAACTCACTATCTTTCACAAATCTAGACGATAACTGCTCTGTAGCGAATTGTGATGTAATGATCAACTGCCTTGAGTTATTATCTACATTATTTTGTGCCTCAACATCAATATGGACAGGAGTGGACGAACTCGTTGTGGTCGTACCAAGTTGCTCACTAATCTTCGAAGTCAGTGTCCCAGGTAACATAGTTTCTGTATCTTCTTTGTTCCCAGATGTTGCAGCAACAAGTAGGGGACCTGTTTCATCAACTCTTTCCATACTATTTTTTTCAGAATTGGAAGAAGTTGGTAATGTTACCTCTTTTCCAGTTTGTTGAAGAGAAAGAACTTTCTTTTTCTCATCCAAAATTGATCGCAAATCTCCTTCGAACTTTGCCCCATTAATTTTTGTTTCATCAATTAGTCCACCTTCTACCTCCATAGTCAGTCTGCATTCTTCCTCCTTGTGACCCTGATGTTTACATGTTGTGCAGTACGAAGGCAGTTTGTCATAGACAATTTTTTGCAACACCTCTTTAACGACACCATTTTTTTCATCTTTAAAAAACATTCTAACTCTATCCGGAAGCGATGATAATAGATTAACCTCTATTTTTACCCTAGCTACACTAGGCCTTGACTTACCCATTGTTGCCTTATCAACCTGTAGGGGTGTCCCAACGGCTGATGCAAGTGAGAACAGGGCTTCACGAGCAAACATCAGTGTTGACAAACTCGGAAAAGAAATCCAAGCTAAAGCAATTGATGTCTCCTCTTTTGGATTAAACCATGGTGTCCACCGTTGAATCCGACATTGGTATTGATTATTCATGCCCTTTTCTTTTATTGTGATGAATGATACTACCCTAGAGTACACCTCCACAAAGTCTTCCTGATTCGATAATCTTACCAGAACATGACGATGATCCAGTAAACCTAAATTGCAACCTCATTTGATTGCAAAGTGTCGTGTAAAACTCTTTCTAAGATCAATCATATCGGGTCTCCCATAAGAAAACTTAGCAACAAGAGCATATTGCAAGTTTTCTTCTTGGATATACGATTCCAAATCCAAAAAGTTGAAACTCACAGTAGGTTCCCCATGAACATAGATCACAGGTTTTAATTTTAGTGGAAGTTTTCCATCAGATTTTTGAGTGTAAGTCGATGGATTAGAAATAGACGCATAACTAGGTTTTTCTGGCGTCTCGTCCACAGCTCGAGGCTGAGGAGAGACTGTTTCGGCCATGGAGGCCTAAAACTCCATAGGAGTCTCCTAGTGTGAGAAGAGGCTAGCGTAGGGTTTTTGAATTTCATGTTATTGGGGTTATTGCTGTGAATTTTTGGTATCGTCCTTGTTTGGTTGTTGATAAGTGGGTTCTACTAGATTTAATTTTTGGTATTTCTGACTGAAGTAGCTATGTAACTTGTGTATTCATTCCTGATGTGGCTCTGCGATTGATGAATGGGACAAGATTCAGTGTATGAGTTTGGGTTCTTCTTTGTGTGAAGTTATGCTATGCTGTGTTGGTTCTGTCTTGTGATTGTAAATGCTAATATGGCTGGTATTGCATTTGTTCTTGATAAAATAGTGTTAGATTTTGAAATAATAAATTAAGAAGAGAAAAATAGTGGATTTGTAAATTATGTGGGGTTCACCGTTATATTTAACATTTTTTGGGACAAATTTGTTAAATTTAGGGTAAAGGATCAAATTGAATATATTTTGTCATACATGAATGACTATTTCAATCGCCTAGAATATATTAAGGACCAAAATAAAGCAACCCCTATACATGAAGGACCATTTTGATCATTTCCTCTCTAGCTTACCTAATTCTTTTTTATTTCTCTTCTCCCCTTTTCCTCTTCTGATTTTAGAGAAACTTATGTTGTATATATGTTGGCAATCAAATTCTTCTAGTCAATTTTCAAATTTAGTCAACAAATTGAGTCAATAGATCACTATATATATTCAATAAGTGAATAGTATATTGTAAAGTCAGATAATTAAAGTAAAATTACATGAGAAAGAACAAAACACTCCAAATTATTATTTATATAATCTCACTAAGAGGCACCTTATTTATAATACAAATATTAGAACTCTGTTACATATGCAGCAAATCACAATCTTTTTCAATACTAACGTTATCCTACCATACATAAGAAGAGCAAATAATGTGTATACATAGCTATATTTAAATTTCTTTTTCATAATTGAATTGGAATCTAAGCACTTGCAATTGGATCACTTTCCATTGCCTTCATTGCTTCAAATCTTGGCTCTTTGGCTTGAAACTTAAGTCCAGCATATAACTTCATGTAATCATCAAACACAAACTTTGGATAAACTTGTGTACTTTCCTCTGCCTCTTTTTCAACCAAAGTTTTTGCTGGATATATTACTGCATCACTTCCTGGATTGTAAAATGAGGCTAGTGACATTCGTGTCCCGTCTGTTTGTGCAATCACTCTGTGCATCACACTCTTGTACTTCCCGTTGGTGATCACCTGTTTTCACATTTCATAAATACCATTTTTAGTACAACTTCTAAGTTATAGTGAGAAAAGCACACACACTTAGTGAATCTTGTACCTCAAGTTGGTCACCAAGGTTAACCACAATAGAGTGGCGCATGGGAGGAACATCGATCCATTGCTCGTCTTTGAGGAGTTGAAGGCCACTCACTTTGTCATCTTGGAATAGAAGTATGATGCCACCAGCGTCTGTATGAGCGCGGAGTCCCTTTATCAAATCAGGCTTAGGACATGGTGGATAGTTGCTAACTTTAGTCCCAAAATTGGGACCTTTTGATCCATAAAAGGCATTTTTCAAGTAACCTTTTTCAAGTCCAAGATTTTCACATAGCAAGTCAAGTAACTCCTCTGCCAATTTCTCCAATCTTTTAGCAAAATCTCTCATTACCTCTCTGCATCATTTGGGACAACATTATAATTAGTGTTATGGTGACTATTATACTTAGTTATACTTTCACTTAAATTGTGTGTTTGTTTAATTTATACTCGATATGTAGGACACATGTATGTACCTGTATTCGCCATCAAGATCGGGTACTTGAGAGATATTAGAAGTAGGAAGATGGCGCAAGAAGAATGTGCTTTCCCAATCTAAATCAGTAACCTCAGCTTGAACAGCTTCAAGACCTTTGCTTGCTACCAATTCTTTGAACCTCTGTTCCATGCACTTCTTGTAATGTCCCTTTGTCATTTTATCTACTGTGTCCATTACTTCATGTGGAATTCCATGGTTCACCAACTACAATTATGACATAAGCAAACAAAATTACTATTCCCCGTTTCAGTTTATGTGTCTTAGTTTGACTAGTCATTGAATTCAAGAAATTAAGAAAGACTTTTGAGTCATGTGACTGAAGTTATGTGTAATGTATCAAAATGTCATTTATATCTTGTGGTGTTATAAACATGTCATGCAAATTATTAAATATAGGAAGTGACATTAATTTTAAAACAGACTAAAGAGAAAAATATGACAGATAAATTGAAATAGACAGAGTAATATGTTTATGTTAACTATAATTACCTCAAAGAAGCCCCAATTCTCACAAGCATCTTTAATCATTTCCATGGTGTTGGCTCTCTCATCTCCATTGAGCTTTTCCAAGTTAATAATTGGGAAGTTCTCCATCTTAATTTCTTGGTAAGGTGTATAGGTGCTTTTCTAAGAGTATTAAATAAATAGAATATGTGAATATGAATACAAAAGATTGAAGAGATGAATATTAATGTTTGATGTACAAATAATGAGGCTTTGAAAGGGTATTTATAGTAGAAGAAATCAAGAAAGTTGAGAATTATAGCTTAAACAAAATAATTACTTATTATATTCCAAGTCTCCATGACAAGTCTATAAGTCCAAGTCTACCTTATGAGTCATAGTTCCTTGTTGAACCATCTTACCTACAAAGGGATTTTGGGATCAAGACAAATTGGAAAAGGACCTATTTTGACCATAATACATGGTGGCTTATGGGCCATGGCTGCAATAGTACTAAAAATTTATTGCGCTTTTGTTTCATGTGTTAATTTTTAATTTCTTTTAGGACACTTTGACTAGGATGCTACTATGTAGTAGTACTTGAGGTCAGGAAGTTGCCTTGAATTTTACAATAATCTTTAAGGCTGCCCATTTCACTAGTTACAAAAAAGTACTGTATGAAATTTCCTAGAGATAGCCTAGGGCTTGTCAGTATTGATGAAGATAATTTAAAATATAAAGAAGGAAATATAAGAAATAGTGAAGGGAATATGATATTCATCATATATTTATAAAAATAATTTTAATTTTTATACAATATAGTTTTTCGATAAAAAAGTGAAATTCTGCGTCATAGATAAAACATTTTATGCTTATCTTAGCACTTAAGACATAGGCAAATCACGAATATATTGTTCTTTTTATAGATTCAACCCATCGAACTCAATATTTTTGAGATGTAATATATTATATGTAACAATTCACTAACATTTAATAAATTTAAATTCTAAATTTATAATTTTAAAGGTGTAATGAGCACTAAAATCCTAAAATTGAATCTATCAAATTTAAATTTTGAATATGTATTTGGACTCAGAATATACTGAAGTCTTATTCGATGAAATGGGGAGAATTTGAACTCTTTATATGATCTTTGCAACCTTTTAAACGAGATTCAAGACTGCATTAGATTTGTCCATTTCTTTTAACATGATATCAGAATGGATATGAGTGAAAAATGATATATAATTAGACATTGAAATCATGAGTTCTAAAATTATATTCTTAAGTTATTACTGATCCTCATTTAATTAATATTGTTGACTTGGATATTGTTAGACTTTGAACAGGTCATACTAGCTGTGTATTTTTGCTTTGTCATCCATTTGGTTCATCAGACAAACTTTACCTAATTAATTGTGAAAATTCATGATCTAACTAATTTTCCTTATAAAAATCAAGCTTATGCACATGCAAGCTTGGCTTAGATAATAATAATAACAACATTAGTAATTAAGACACCCAATTTGACTTTTTCTTAATTATTTTTATTGGGTGTGATTAATGAGGCTTTATTTTTAAGTTAATCTTTGTAATTCTATTTATTTAATTGCAAATCTCTGAGTAGAACATTCTACATGAGAATGAATATACTATAAGACCAAGAAAAAAATCTATTGGAATTTTCTTTATAGAAGGAAAAGGGGAAAAAAAGAGTGAAGGAGTATTTTGGTCCATCATTTATTGATATATTTTTGACGAAAATATTTGTGATATTTGACTAAGTATATTTAATTTTCAATTAATTAAGATATTGTCACTTTTGATCACTTTGCTATATTCACAAATATACCATCATTGCCAATGGTATATACAGAAATATACCATCATTACATTTTTGTACTAAAATGTAAGGTAGCGTTTACTAATAGATTTTGGGAGTGGATTATAAAATTTATCAAAATGTTAATTTGATCACTTTTTAAAATTTTGTTCTTCAAATATGTTTAGATTATTATAATATAAATTCAATAACTTAAAAATATTATAATCTAAAATTCATAAGCTTTAAATACTGATTATATTTTACGTATCATTGTTTTACATCTATTTAACATTTTTGGAGAAATAAAAACAAAATAAAGATGTTGCAACTAGTCAAGGGACAGTGTGGAATTTTTTATTTTTTTTTGGAAGAATGGGCCAATAGGGAGGTCACTAGAATATTCTATGTTATAGGGCCATAACATGCATTGTTGACTGCCACAAAAAATATTAATCATATGTTTTTTACCTCAATTTTCTTTCCTTTATTTTTATGTAAGTATTCGTAGACAATTTGATTTTGTTAGACAACATTGAAACGAAATTAGGAGGGTAAAAAATTATTCATAAAGTTAAAGTGTTAAAATAAATTTATTGGACAATATCAAAGAGATTTTATGTATTTTCTCTTTTCTTTTTACGGTAAAGCAAATTCACTCTTCTTCGTGTTTGGCACAATGGATAATTTTTTTCAAAAGAAACTTCTTTCACTATTCAATATTATCTAAAAATAAAAAAAATTGTTTCAAATTAATTAATAAAGAAAAAATATTTTTTTAAAAAAACATATTTTCCCTTTTAATGAAAACATAGTTTGGTGTTTGTCTATGAAAAAAACTACTTATTTCCTTTCTCCAACAAATTGGCCCCTGATCTTGAGTAACTTCATTATTGTGATGGAAATAAAGGACCTTAATCTTATTCAATTTTTAGTCTCCGTTCATATAATCACTTCTTATATCTCATTTTAAATATTGTTCTAGTTTAATTTGTATTTATATGCTCATTCAGAAAGTATTAATAAATACAATATATAATTTAATAAGTTAATATTATATTTGATAAACACAAATTATTATTTTTTAAATAGTGTGCATTCTTCTTTGATATTAAGGTTATAATTCAAAATAACTGTCAAATTTAATCATAAATTTATAAAATAACAATTATTTTAAGATAATTATTTTGAGCTAAAGTGACTTTTTAATTTGAGAGTACCTTATATCTTGATATGAGGGGAACTTACTTAAATTTCACTAGTTTAATTAGGAGCTAATTACTTAGATACACTTTAATTTGCAATATTATGTATCTTATCAGATTATGGTGCTTCTAGATACATCCAGGTATACGTATCTTGGGATACATACGGTCAAAATTAGGTGTAATTTGTTCTAGATACATTGTATCCAAATTGATTCATATGTATCTGAGATACATAATAAATCTCGCTTGCCTTCCTCGCATATCTCTCATCTCACTGCCAGTCTGCCACTCTCCTAATTTGTATGGTATCCCAGTTAGGCAGTTACATGAGAATCACACTAGATATGATCAAATGATTTGGTGACGTAATGGATTTTGAAATACTATTTCCGCATTTCCCCTCGTGTGCTTTGGAACCCTACTCAATTAAATGAATATAATTACGTGAAGCAGCATAATTAGTGCTAACCTGATTTAAGAAAAGTGAAGAAATTAAACTTAGGCTATTTTGCGTCACGTATCTGTACGTAGAACTAAACACGAGGTGTACATACGTGAAAATAGATTAAAATGATAATTATACGGCATCTCACAATAAAATCACACAAAATCAAAAGGAACTTTGTTACGAAAACAACCAAAAATTCCTAGTTTGAATTTCTTTATTTAGAGTATATAGTCGGGATGAACCTAAATTATTTGATTCACGAGGGAGCTATCTCCATTTTTCGTCATTCATATTTATTCGTCTTAATCTTGTTTCGGGGATTCAATCTTTTAATTTGCGGAGTAAAGGTGTAGATGAAAATTAAGCACGTCACCTTGCAATTCAAAAAATAAAAAAAAATAAATAAATAATTAGTGATGGAATTATGAAAATGACCCCTATTAAAATTCATTCATAAACTTCATATATTCATTCATCCATTGCCTTAACTTGCAAAACATGATTCTTGATATCCCCATGTGTGTTTATGCAATGTTTTTCGAGTTTCGTGTTAAAATTTGAGATTTATTATTGCATGTGCATTGAATACATATATATCTAAATAAAACATTACATTAAACAATTAAAATGATTTGTTTTCTCACTATCATGTGAAAATTTTGTTTTTGTTTATTTGTACCGCTTACTTGTCCTTGAACTGTTTATTTATTTCCACTTACTCCCTTTGTCCTTAATTACTTGTTTACTTTTCCATTTTTAGTTGTTCCTAATTATTTGTCTATTTTGACAAATCAAGAATTTTTTTTACCTATTATATCCTCAATTAATTACTTTGAAAAAGATAGAACTTCTTGAAAATCTTAAGTTTTTAATTCATCCACTTCATAATTAATAGGGGTAAAATGGTAAACTCACTATGTTAATAATTGTTTTCTTATTAGGTGTGTCAATTCAAAAGTGAACAAGAAATTACGTACAGAGGGAGTATTTATTAGTAGCTAGCTATCTTGTTCCCACTTATATAATACTATAATAGTGCTTCCTTTGTCCCTAATTACTTGTCCATTTTTGAATTGGTGCACCTATTAAGAAAACATTTATTGACATAGTGAGTTTACCATTTTACCCCTATTAATTATGAAGTGCATAATTAAAATTTAAGATTTTCAAGAAGTTCTACCTTTTTCAAAGTAATTAATTGAGGGTATAATAGGTAAAAAGAAATTGTCCTTTCTTGATTTGTCAAAATGGACAAGTAATTAGGGACAACTAGAAAAGGAAAAGTGGACAAATAATTAGGGACAGATGGAGTAGTAAATAGTTTTCTTAATAATTTCTAAATAAGATTAGCGATATATTTTCTTCCACCATCTATATTATGTACTCATTTTTATTTGTCCACTTTAAATTTTGTTCACTTTTTAAATTAATGATTGATATGAGTATTTTATCACAATATTCATATTGATTGATATATAATCTTAGATTTTAAAAAAAAATTGTGAATAAGTAATTAATAAGCAAGGCTAAACGGGTTGTTTAAACAAAGGACAGAGAAAATTTAGTTATAACAATTGTGTGCTATTTTTGTCGATTGAGAAAAGACAAAAAAAATTCTTGAAAATCAGTGTTTCATCGTGAAAATTAAAAATTTAATTTGAAGTTATGGTTCAAATTGTTAAAAAAATTTAATATTATTGGGTTCCGTGCATAGCACGAATTATCGTCACTAATTTCAATTACACTCTGTTTGGATCATTGTATTATATTGTATTGTTATTATACCTACAATGTTTGTTTTGATTGTTACTTAAAATGTATTGTATTGTATTGTTAAATTTCGTTGTTACGTAACAATAAAAACCTCTATTTTATGGAACAACCGATTTGGTGTGTTCCCATTGTTACTTAATTTCTTTTTCCAATTATATCTTTACATAATATTTCAAAACACTATTTTACACTTTACCTTATATTATTTAATTCTAGTCAAACCTCTACCCTAGAATAATTAAGGATATTTTAGTAAATTTATATATTACAATACAGTACGATACAATCAAACAAAACAATTAAAATGTTATTAAACAACAACAAACAATACAGTCTAGCCAAACATTGTATCTACCATACAGTACAGTACAATAGAGTACAATACAATACAATACATTATGAAACAATGGGTAACAATTATCCAAACAGAGTGTTAGAAACTTTTAAAAAAATAGTAATAACTCTAACAATATGTTAATATAATATTTTCTCACAATTATATATAGTGATCGTTAATAGTGAAGCCTTAATAGTTAGTGTTGGCTCAAGGGTGAAGCAGCTAAAACTTATGTATTTTACATTTTCATCTCTCTATATATTTCTATGTTTTTTGAGGTGCCAAATTACTGTATTTGTTGTATTTATATGTGCATTTAGGTTGTATTGTTTTTTGACTTTTGTCCCGATCTTTCTCTCTCTATGTGTATATTTTTATATTTTTTGAGGTGTTAGGCAATTATATTTGTTGTATTTGTGAATTTACGATATATCTTCTCTGTTTTCATCTCGTGCGCCTACTCTTTCTGTATTCTCTATTTTCATTTCTCTCTCTCTATTTGTGTGTGTGTGCGCTTTTTATATTTTTTGAGTTGTCAAGTGAATGTATTTATCATATTCATAAGTGCATTTAGGCGATATCTATGAATATATGTAGAATAGACAAATACGGTTTGTGTGTATAAAAAGAGTACAAGTGATTGTATTTAGTTGTTCTAACTTAATCACTTGTATTCATTCACTTTTATGTTACTTATATTTATTTTATCTTGTATCACTTGTATTCATGTGTACATTTCAGCTATATGAACTAAGACAGTTCGAATGTAAATAAAGATACAAAAAGACAAAAGAAAGTACATATTATCTGAGAGAAGAGCACGAGATTTAAGAGAGAGAAAAAATAGATGCTAGAAAGAGGATGAATACATTGAAATACATGTTGTATCAATGAATACAAGCTGATACAGATTGATATATACATGTTATATCAACAAATACAGTTTGATACATATATACATGCTAATATATGTTGTATCAATGAATAAAGTATGATACATGTTGCATCAACGAATATAGATTGATGCATGGTGTATCAACAAATACAGTCGAATACATACAAACTGATACATGTTGATAAACGAATACATCTCGTTGTTCATAAAGATACAAAAAAAATATAAAATGTATATTTTAAAGTGTAGTGTTATGGTAAATATATAACACATATTTGTTATATCATGTAAAATTCTCTTATTAAAAATCATTTAATATTCGATATCTATGTCAGATTATAATTTAAATTTGCATTAGGTAGAGTCGACTGAAAGGGAATATACATTATGTAAGAAATTTTCTTTTCATTCCTAAAACACTATCTAGAAACTTTGACCAGAAACTTCTCTATTTTATCCGCTAATATGTTGAACAAAAACTTACGAAAATGAAGTTCTTTCAATCTAATCCCCAAAAAAGAAAAAGTAAAAAGAATGAACTTTAATCTTTTAAGGTAAACAGACGCCCCCCAACCACCCCACCCAATAAAATAAAATAAAATAATTGATGGGTCTCTACTCTCTAGAAATCGAATAGACATCACAAAAAGAAACAAATAGGGGATTTCTACATTGTATAGGCAGCTTGTTAAAATAATAGAAGATAAATATATGTTTCTTACATATTAATATACACACATAATATACATATTTTATACATAATAGTTTTGTACTATATACATATAACTAACGTTTGTGGGGAATTTTAGTATTTTAGTTGGTTGACTACCTGAACTTCCACTTTGGTGATAAGGATTCAATTCTCCACATTGTAATCCTCTCCCTATTTCTCCTAACCCTAATTTTTTTCCCTTCAAAATATACGTTTGTAATTATTTTTGGTGAGTGACCAAATATGCAACTTTCCCATGAATTAGGTCTTTAGGCCCAATGATGCAGCTTCTGGAGTTTAGTTATGTGATTTTTTGGTTTTTACTTTTTAGTTACAATCTGTTTCAGGCCCCTTTATTTTCAAAAAACTTTGGAAATGCATATTAGAATGTCTCATAGTACTAGTTAAGTGAATGGGTTATTTCTTACTTATATACTCCCGCCGTCCATTTTTAATTGTTATGGTTTTTTTTTTAAAGTCAAACTATAATAACTTTGACTAATATTTTACTATGTATTTTTTCATCATATTGATATGCAAAAAATTGCAATTTATAGTACTTTTCGTATAGATTTTGAATATCTAATATTTTTGCTTAAAGTATCGAATTAATGTAATCTAATTTAACTTTGAAAATTAGTCAAATTGACTTTTGAAAAGCGCAACATGACAAATAAAAGTGGACAAAGGAAGTATATGATTTAGGGAAATAATACTTTTGAGTAATCTTTCACAATTGAGTTATAGGGTCTAATTTATTTATTATCAGAACTAGATCGGTCCCTATTCTTTATTTGATCAATGTTCAACTCTCATGTTATATTGTTTATTCTCAAAATCAGGCATTTAGGAGAGTTTAAGAAGTTCTCACATTGATAGAATGAGTAAGTTGTATTTTTTTTTATATGAGATGTTGGTTACTTATCATTTCGTAAGCCGGATCTTGAAATTTAGTTACCTTAAGGTAAACATTGTCATGGCCCTATCCTTGAAATCAACGTCTTCTTTTCATGTTCTTATATTTTGTCCTCAATATCATCAAATTATATTAAAAAATCTATTAAATATGACCGCATCACTTACATTTTTATTTACATATAAATAATGAAAATAGAAAAAAAAAAAAAAAAAAAGGAACTTTCGCATATAGCACTCAAAAATAGCTTAATTACGCTCCATAACTATAGTTTGTTAATTACGATTCGTAGCTACATGATATAGGGAGGAGAGTGGCAAGCGAGATTGGGAGAGGGAGGAGAGAGGCGTGCGAGAGAGGGCAAAGAGTGGAGAGAGACGAATTGTATATGTATATATGTCAAATAATTATATATATTTAACTGGTATACATATGTATTTGTATATCTGACGAGAGAGATTGGAAGAGGGAGGAGAGAGGTTAGCGAGATTGAGAGAGAGATGAGAGAGGCGAGCGAGAAAGCTCAGAGAGTGGAGAGAGGCTAATTGTATTTGTATATATGTCATATAATAGTATATATATATATATGTGTGTGTGTGTATAATTTGTATTTGTATATGTATAAAAGAGGACAAGTGCTGTAATTAAAGCTAAAATTAAGCTGTGAGCCGTAATTAATTCAAACTATAGCTATATTAGTTAATTAACTAATATATGTTTGCTTTTCCGTGTAATTTTTCCAAAAAGAAGCACGAAAACATAACAACAAAATGATTGAATAAATAATGAAGAAGGAATATTAATTTTTTATTTTAAAGTCCACCGTTTTTTTTAAAGGAAGGCTCATGTCAGCGTGAGTCTTGTAAGACTCATTCTTGAATGAGGCTCATTCTAACATGAGCCTTGTGTATACAATTTAACGCCGATTTCCCCTCCATCGAAATGTTGACCTTTGGATTTTATATTCAATTTTTATTGCCCTTTTAAAAATTACTCCAAAATGTAACCCCCACCTCCACCCCCACGCCCACCCCCACACCACCCCATACTGTGTGTCTGTGTCTGG
>NW_006239186.1:569195-586424 GCF_000226075.1 Solanum tuberosum | reverse complement strand
CTGTGTGTCTGTGTATGGTGGAGATTAGAGTCCAAAAAGCCATTAAATGGAAGGACCATTTGAGAATGACAACACAATGACAGTGCCTTCAATTTCTCAGAGTGCAAAACATACACTGCTATTATACGATAAATAAAAACAAGGAGAATTAAGGCGCTACAGTTCACACAGTAAAATAGACTCTGCAGAAGCAGAAAATGATACTAGTAATTTAAATATTTGTCCAAATTTTTGCGATACAATTTTTTTAAATTATTTTTTAAAAAATGACACATTTTTATATTTAATATTTTTTTTATCTCAATTTATGTGATTTAAATTGATATAAAGTTTAAGAAAGATATACTTTTGAGACTTGTGGTCGAAAGTCGAAAATGAGTAAATAGATATTTATATTACTATATATCATTACAATAAAGGTAAAATAAACATTTTGAAGTTAAATTATTATTACAAATATCTTTTTTTTTACCAGCTAAAATGGAAAGGAATCATATAAATTGGGACAAAGTAAATATTAATTTTACCTTTTTTTCATTAAAAATAGAATAGTTCAATTTACCTCTAATGAGATAATTTAATTTTTGTGTCAAGTCAAACAATAAAAAAGACAGTCTGGTGCACTAAAGCTCCCGCTATGCGCAGAATTTGGGGAAAGATTCGACCACAAGGGACTATTGTATACCACCTTACTTTGCATTTATGCCAAAATCGATTTTCAAGTCAAACAGCATCATATAAATTAGGACGAAAAAGATATAAAAGTAACAGAGCAAAAGAATAATTAGAAAAGGAATAGTCAACAGCTGTAGACAATCAGTACTGTGATTTTAGGGAATTGTTTTATGTTCTTTCCCTTTCTCCCTTTCTGTACTTTTCTGTCCATATTTATTTAAATGGTCAACCATACCCCAGCTCTCTGTTTTTTGCATCTTTGCCCCATTTTTTTTTTGAAAATTTGCTACATATTTCTTGAAAAAATATTTCCCTTCGTACTAAACACAAATTCTTATGTATAAAAATTTTCTTCCAATAGAATGATGTCAAATGACATTGTCGAACTTAGATATGTCTGGTTTAAATCGTAAAGTTCAACCCAATTATTAAATTAAAATTAATCAATTTTATTCAAGATACATCATGCAGTAAAATAGGACTTATAGTTAATAAGAATTTTTTGCAAAAATCTGTGATTTAAAAAAAGGAGAAACCAAAACAAAGTGCATTATGTTTGCTACACCATTTACAATAGTGTTGTTCAATTATGAAATCTTTATGATTAGAATTATGATAAAGTGAGTATGTACGTTTGTTCCCCACCCTCCAGGACAAATATAATGTAGCTACATGCATCTTAGTAGAATATATATGAAAGAAAGGGTAATGATGAAAATACTAAACATTACAAATTTTGTCTAGCTTCTAAAGGGTGATTGGTGGCCCTATTATTTACTAGTAAAGTTGTACGATTATTCGTAAATATATTAGTACTAAATAAATTGTGCATTAAATTATAAATAGAGACCTTACCAATTCTTGTAACAAAAGAATATTTGAATGAATTGTGATAGTAGGTACTGATCGATGACTATTATCAAAATAACCGCCTACATATAACATAATCTAAATCCTAAAGCGGAAAAAGAATGAACCCCCAAGTCGGGAATTGGGAGACGGATTAGTGGGCCCAGTATCAGCTCCCGAGTCGAATTCAGATTCACATTTTGGGTCAGGGTCAGGAGTCGAGATCCAAATTAGGTCAGGAGATGAGAGTCGAATTTTGGATCATGGTAGAGAGTCGAGTCTTTAATTGTGGTCGAGATCGGGAGTTAGGTACCAAATTGGGGTCAAGAGTCAGATCGAGATCGGGAGTCGGAATTTGGGTTTCAGGTCGAGGGTCCAACTCCCTACTCCTGACCCAAACCTAACTACCCGACTCCCAAATGGACACTCGACTCTGACCTGATTTCCACCCTAACTTGGGACATGAATCACAACCTTGACCTAGGACCTGACTCTCGATACCGATTTAGAACTTGACTCTCAACCCCTAAACCTCGACCCAACTTATGATCTCGATTCCCGACATAGCTTATGACCTCAACTCCTTGACTCTAATTTGGGAGCAGACTTATGACCCTGGCTCGCAATCCAACTCTCGACATTCTTGGGATGATATTTTCTTCTTACTAATCAAGCATAAGAAAATAAGTAAGAAAATCATCATTTCTTTTTTTTTTAGATGACCGAGTAAGAAAATCACTTATTTTCTAGGAAAACATTTTCCTTCCTAACATACTCTGAGTAGAAAAAACTTATTTACCTCATGTTTGTACCAAACTATATTAGCTTACTGTGGTTGGAGATTAAATTGAAGTAAAAACATATTTTTAATTAACTATGATTAAAGGTGTTTGATATAGAGTTTTTCTGAAAGATGTTTTTCAATTTTCTCAGATTTGGCTGTTCAAATTTTTTGAATTTCTCTAGGAAAATAGATCAATTCCTTATAACTAAGGAAAATGACTTGCAAAAAATAAGTTTCACAAGTGACATTTCACATTGATTGTGGCCTCCCACCCTCAACACATTTCATCTTCACCTTCACTTCAATAGTCCCCATCCCACCACCCCACCCCCAACCCCTAACTCCACATCTCATAGTATTTTTCTAAACTATATATAAATGTTTTTAATCTAATATTATCTTTTTACTTATCGAACACAAAAAAAAAAACTAATGTAAAAACATGACATGTATATTATTGATTGATATGAACATTAGGTATGGAGTTTTCTTTTTTTCAAAGGGGGAAGTGTGTGTAAAATTTTCTCTTTCTGAGTGTGTGTATGTATGTTTTTTTGAAGAATTGCCAAGACATGGGACAAAGAGCATGAGTATGATAGTTATGTATTGATAGAACCAAGAAAACAAACTCTTGTTTTTTACCATCTGTCCCTTCTTACACTGAAAATGACATATCGAATCCTCATTTAATTGAACGCCCAATTATACCAATTTATCACCCTTTTCTTACGTCTTTTTTCAAAACCAATTGCCTTCTCTTTTTATCTATAAATAATAACCACATATATACACTTTCATATATTATTTCTCTTGTGAAGAAAATTAAACATGGTGCTTATATTGGTTTTTCATCATCCCTCTCAAGGTTATAATGATGATGATAATGATAAAATGAGGTACTTATCTTGAAATATGAAGTGGCGTTATCCCTCCTGAGCTTATTCTTCTTACATTCTCTTCTTATCTTTTCTAACTTTAGAGGGACGGTTCGAGTTTTCTTGACCTTGCAAGTCCGAGGTCTTCTCATGTGACCCTCAAAGTGACAAAACTGTTACAATTCTCATCTCTTTTCTATCCCTCCTCATGAGCTTCTACTTTTTTCAAAATAAAATCTTGACTAGCTAGCTAAGGTTATTGGGCTATGTCACTTGTATTTCATATTATTGTTATATATCCAAATACTTGTTCTTGTGCCTTGTAGTGTATGCAAAGGTTTCTTCTATGTATCAAAAATATTGAGATGTAGTGTATAAATATATAATTTAGTTTATGATTTCTCTGCTCTTTATGTTCCTCAAGTTTATAATTATGAGGCACAGTTGAAATTTCAGGATTCAAAACTTCTAAAGTTTGATTGTAATTTCGTACATAGAAGCTTTTAGTTTTTCTGAAATAAAATGATGATATTTGAAACTACATAAAAAGTACGTACGAACGTACTACAAATCTGAAAAATTAACATCTTAAAATATTTCAAAGACATGTAAAGAAATTCAAATCTAAGATAAGCTTGGTTGACTCTTGAAATTTCAGTTCTGTCATGTAAATTAGAACGGAGACGGTAATAATAATTAGTTGTCGTTTAGGTTTTTAGATTCAATAATAACAAATGGAAGAGCTTTTAAGTCCATTTATTCCAGCATAAAAAAGAATGAAAACGCCAATTTCTTATTCCTTTGGCATATATAATTTTTTTCCTGTACATGGACCCAAAATTGTACTAGTATGTCTTGGAAGCTGGCTTATTGGAATAGTAAAGAAAGATAAATCATTGAAATTACTAATATCATTTTTTCAAGGAATTTACGTTTTAGAATATGTCTTCAGTATTTATGCAATACAAGTGAATTCACTTTGGTACGTATCAGGTCGGGTTCATCCATAAGAGGTGTTTATTAACTCATAAATTTATCGTTCTTCTAAACTCTGCTTATGATATATAAATATATTGTCATGTGGACCGTAGATATTATGCCATTGTTTGGCAAGCTGTTGTAAATTTCCGATGAAATCCATAATAATATCCTAAAAAGTTGATGATTTATTCGAAAAAATATCTCGTTTTATGATAAATTTTGTATAGGAAACAGTTTCTCTATGGCCATAGAATAATTACTGCACGAAAAGTAGTCAGACAATTCAAAAGAGAAGCAAAAACAAGTTAACAAAATGGAAAACCATATTTGGCAATATTGAGTTGACATTTCAACGACAGGAAGAAAAAGTTTGGCGATCAGCGGTGAAATTGGAATTTTCACTAAAAGAAATTGAAAATAGAAAGATGTAAACGCACAAATAGGCTAAAGGGATACACTATCAATTATATATACAATAAAATAGTTTTGACATTATATACGATGTTTCCAATGAAGAAGGTTCAGATGAAACCTTGCGCCCCTAACTCCGCCCTGCTCATGGGACTCAGAAAAGGCTAACCATAGCATAAAGTAGTCCAGGATGTTGCTTGAGGTAAGAATTTAGACAACACTAAAATAGATTGTAATCATGTATCAATGCACAAAAATATTTATCAATTTGCAAATTGTGAGCACCTTTGCTAATCTGATAAAAGCTCCCAACTAATCTTATAAGGCTGAAGTGTGAACAATCAACAGTTCATTCAATCGCTTAACCTAAAATAACTAGCAGATGTAAAATCCGTGTGTAATATGGATATAATCTATGTATACTGGCTAGGAAAACTAAACAGTAAATTCATCCAGCTATTACTGGTTCATTTGTATGACGAACGTATTTAAGTGGTTCATACGTATGGACGATGTTACAGAAAAACCAACATGAACACTTTTTGCAAAATACATATTGACAACTTAATTTTGCCAGTCCAGTATATATATACTTCCTTTCTTTTTCAGAACACTTAATACTCCTATTATCGAAACATATGTTAATAGTGTAAATTTTCAATGCCAAGTTTGGATATGTAGAGCAGGTTGAGACTCTGCAAATTCTGTATTTACTTTTTCGAAACAACTAACGTTACCAAAACAACTCCTCATACTTCATCTTCATTATCTGTAGACCGAATACTTAGAGAAATGACGTAATTAACTAAGGTATTCATGAACGTAATTGAGACAATTGTGGCCTACGATTTGTACATTTGATAGAAGGGGGAAAAATGGGCATCCACCAAATAACACTACTGCTGTCTGCCAAATGATCTTCATAATAAACTACAATTGGATATATAGAGCAATCGACAGCATCTCCAATAACATAGAAGGGCAAAAACTTACCCACATCGAGAGGTTTATATCCAGCCAATGAATGCAAGACTTACTTTAATTTTTATTCAAGATCAAAAATGATTGTTTAAGTACTACTGTGTGGAGATAGTACTCCCACGTAAACCAAATTAAGATAAGTTCCTTACGCTATGCTTAAACACAACTTTCAGATCAACTTCCACCACAATACAATCTTTGACAAGATAACCATTTTTCTCATCATACAACTGAGTTAAAGGCATATAACCTGAAAAACCCCAAGTCGGTGCGGTGCTAGAAAACCACTCACAATCTGAAAAAAAAAAAGAGAAGGAAAAATAGAAACTATTAGACATGCAAAACTTTGCTACATACAAATAGAGAAAAAAAAAACATTTGGCTTACAAGATAGCTTTTTGCATGCACCATTTATCTGATCTTTGAGGATTATGCTGCAATTTGCCTTCACTTTTTGATGTTGATTAAAGTCCTTAGCATTAACAAATTTTAGGTATATTGAGATATAACATCCCTTACTGGTTACATTGCCTTGTGGATACACCAAGAGCTTCCTACACAAGAAATTAACACAAAGATTAAATGAGTGATGGTACTAGGTTAGAACAAATGAGTGATGAAGGAATTAAGTACCAATTGTAACCTCCCACAGTAAATTCTTCAGAAAGCCAATCTTTGCGAAGTTTGGAGAAATTACAGATGTTCCATTGACGCTTAAACAAGTCATTAGATTTCACCATAGACAAACATTCACCAATTGCTTGTCTATGGATGATGAATATCTCTGCTCCAAACACACACTTGTCATCAACAAGGTATCCATTAGATGGATCTTTAAATGTTTTGTGAGAAAGAAATTTGGGAAGTCCCCATAAGGTCTTGATAGGTTGAAAACGCCGCATTTTTCCTAAACCAAACCATTAATATTACAGCATCACAGTTTAGCCAATAATGGAATTCAACCTTAAAACATTAATAATATTGTACCTCGTACTGAAAGATAATTGTCGCGGAGTTGATTGAACACAAAGAAGGTAAATATAGCATTGACCTCCCAACCAGCACGCATGGAATTTAACCCTGTAATGGCCAAGTAAACTGAAATATGTCCACTTCCATTTTCGCGTGTGTTCCCATTTGGATAAATGATCATTTTCCTGTATCAAGTCAAAACGCAGATCATTTAGAACGCACTTCGATTAAAATGTAGTCTCTTTATACTAAAATGTTCAATAGAAAAATATAATGCATTAGTGAGGATTGACATATGAGTCTTACCATTTATAACCACCAGCATTAAACACATTCGATTCAAACTTATCAATGCCACTCTCTGAAAGTAGGGAGAAAGACTCAATTTTCAACGAATAGTGTGTTGGTGAAGCATCTCTAATTTCCATCATCAATTCTGCAGCTATTGCACACATCAAACAAAAAGGATAAAGTGTTGTCTCTAACCGCTTATACTTTTAGACAAAAAGACACAACTCAACACGATATCAAAACAGGCAAAAGCTTCCAAGTGTAAATCAATAAATTAAATATCTCCACTAATTATTTGACCCATAAGAAAAGTACATTAATTGTGTGCTTGCTAAAACCATAAGACTGCTACAGAATTAAGACCAGTCAAGTAATGTTAGAGTTTCATTTCACAATTATAAAGAACAAAAGTGTAAATAAATGGAAATTTAAACAAACAAAAAAAAGACCCACAATAAACATGCTCTGTCTATCTCTGCATTATGCAGATTAATTGTTTAAAGGATCGTCTAAATGTATGATCCGTTGTTACCTTAATATTTTCTTCTTATTTTAGCCTTTTTATTAGTATTTAATAAATTCTTATCGTATCATTTTACCTTACTTTTTTCATAGTAGCTTTACCTCTGGAGCGAGCTATCTTTCATTGTTGAGGCATTATGTAACTAGGAGAATGATAGAATCTATCCAATCATTATATTCATTAAAATAATACGATACAATACATTATGAAATAAAACCTTCGTCTTCAAGAACAACGGATTCGATGTTACTAGGGCAGTGGAGATCAATATATTCCATGTTACTAGGGCTGCAGAAAACAATCGGTTCCATGTTAATAATTATGCAAAATCTAATAGCTATTTTCCAATATTTTGTTATGAAATAACCTGCGCAGATATGGAGTATTTAAAGGATTAGAATTTGTTCTGCATTGGAGACTTTTAATTAATGTGGACTCATTCAACTCTAATACGGTAAACGGTTTTTACTTAACTGTATAGATTAGATTATTTTATTTTTAGATATTGCTAAGTCAAAATTACTTCTAAATATTTTTATAAGTAGTATTTTAGGTTAGATAAAAAAAAATAGTTTTAATATTTATTTTCGAATTAAAATAACAAAAGCAATACTAGTAAAAAATATTAGGAAAAATTACTTGAATTGATACCTTTTAATAAATAATTACTGATTTTAGCGATATTTTTTATTTATTACCATTTATAGCAATATTATGATAAATCTGCAATATGTATTAAAAGTGAATTATGTATGCGATATATATGTATTATAACTGTTTAAAAATATATTATGTTTGTTTGATAAGAAATTGACACATTGTATTATAAGTGTATTAAAATTTGTTATAAATATACTATTCATCAATAAAACCTGTATTATCTGTGTTTTATAAATTGTTCTTTATAATATATATTAAAACTGTATTATAAATGTATTAAAAGTGATCAAATGAAAAAAAAAGTATTACTATAAATGGTAAATATTTTCTTGATATAGTATATTTATGTAAGTTTTCAAATTATAACTTAACTTTGTAAGCAAGCCCATTCAAGCTCTTACTTTAATTAAAGGATAATTTATTAATATTACTCTTTTGCTTCTTTTTAATTAGTTTTTCATCCTCCTACTACGAAGAAAACATGGTGCTTATATTAGTTTTTCACCATCCCTCTCAAGGCGGTGATGATGATGATGATAAAATGAGCCAACAAGCTCATGAGTACTTATTTTGTACCTTGTAGTATACGCAAAGGTTTCTTTGTATGTATCAAAAACAACGAGATGTAGTGTATAAATATATAATTTAGTTTTTAATTTATATGCTCCTTATGTTCCTCCACTTTTATAACTAGTCTCTGGGAACGTACGTTGCACGTTTGTCCCTTATCACAATAAAAAAACTTTTATATTATCTATAAAGTTGAAGTCAATATTCTCTAAATAATTCAAAAAAATAAATCGTTCAGATCTCCGTTATGTGCAAACCTAAAAGTAACCACCATATGAGAATTATTATTAACTACACTAGAAGAAAAATGCATTATAGAGAAGGACAATTTGGAATAGGGAAATAATAAACATCTATGATAATAAAACATTTTTTGTTTCATGAATTGCGGACTAAAACAAGAGAAAACAAAATAAAAGTACAACCTTCGGGTAAATTGTTACATATCTGTTGAGTTTGGTTCAATTCAATTGTGAGGGTTAAGCATATTATTTATATTCATTTAATTTATATAAATGTTTAATGAACAAAATTTAGTATGAATTCATCATTAGTGCTATTTGATAAATGAAGGAAACCAAAAAGTTTAGTGCGTGAGTTAGAATAGTAATTATTTTTTGGCAGAAATATTTAACATTTAATAAGATTTTATTAAATCACATACCTATGATCAAATTTTTTTTAATCTTAATTTTTACCCACTATCAATTATTACCCATCTTTATAACTAGGGCAAAGGGTCAAAAATACCCCTCAGCTTTGGTTTATTGTTTGACTTTATCCTCGCCGTTAAAATGAAGTTAATTTTACCCCTCCCGTTACTAATTTCACTATTTTTACCCCTCATTTGATGGAAAGTCCAAAATTGACCAAAATTACCCGAATTTAAGAAAAAAATCCGTTCCCTAGTTTTAACCCAATGCCCCGACCCCTCTAGAGGATAACCCGGTTAACCCATTCCCCTTTTACCCATTCTCTCAAATTTTCCATATATTCATTTTAACCTAATTTATTCACTGTCTCCCTATTTCCTACTGTTCATCTTCATCGACATCAAATCCCCCTTAAAGCTTCAAATCAAACACAAACACAGTCTTCTTCTTCTTCTTTTCTGTCTTTTCCAAAACTCCCATCCCGGGCATCATCATTGCCATTACAGGCATCTCTTCAATACCCCACTCTCTTCCTTAGAACCTCCCCCAAGATCGGATACTTCCAGCAACGTTAGATGCGGAATCTCATTAACAATCGTTGATACTCTCCCTGATGAAGCCGACTTTGATTTGTGAGTTGTTGTTGTGAAATTTGAACTGATTAACGGTTTAGTGACGCTGTAGAAATGGGTTTCAGAATTTTTTTGAATCTTGGACTGTGGAATTTATGAATGCACATAAGGTGTTTGATATGTGGAAATGGTTTTGAAACGGTGATACAAAGACTAGAGATAAATCAATTGAAAGCATCTCATGCTTACGACATAAGTGCTTCTGACCGAATTGCTTGGACTTTGTAATGGTGTCGGAACAGTAATTACGGCAGGGATGGGTTTAAGCGTCTGGGAGAAGTAGGAGGGTTGGGGAGGTTGAGGTTTTAGGCATACTTGTATATATCCACTTAATCTCCTTAGGTTATGGAAATGTTATTCATGTCTTTAAAATGTATTTTTCTCCATTGTTTTTTGTTTTTATGTGTATATCCAAAAAGATGAAGCTGAATATAGGTGGGTTATATGATGGGTCAGATTGGATCAAAATGGGTAAAGGGAAATGGGTAATATGGAAAATTTGAGAGAATGGGTAAAAGGGGAATGGGTTAATCGGGTTATCCTCTAGAGGGGTCGGGGCATTGGGTTAAAAATAGGAAATGGATTTTTTTTTAAATTCGGGTAATTTTGGTCAATTTTGGACTTTCTGTCAAATGAGGGGTAAATATGGTGAAATTAGTAACGGGAGGGGTAAATTAACTTCATTTTAACGGCGAGAATAAAGTCAAACAATAAACCAAAGTTGAGGGGTATTTTTGACCCTTTGCCCTTATAACTATTCTATTGAACAAGGGGAGAAGCTGTAAAATTAGAGTAGCTATACTTTCTTACCATTAATTAGCATTTAGCACAATTGTAAGTTACTGCATTTAACACATTAAATTGGAGAAGAGGCCATTCATGTTCCTAGACTCTTCCTACGTGATTAACAATCTTAAAAAAGTTAAAAGACTTTTGAGTTTTTCAACTTGTGATTTAACATATTCCTATTTTTAATATTTAGTATAGTATGAGATGATTATTATTTAATATTGATTTTAATTAAATGTTTTATAATATAATTTGATTTAGTGTAGGGGTAAAATAGTAATTCAACTTTGTACTTTATACATACATGATGATGATTATGTGGTACGGTTGAACTTTTGAGATTCAAACTTTTAAATCTTGACCGTAAATCCATATTATAGAGAAGGTTTAATTTTTTTTAGAATAAAATTTATATATTTGAAATTATGTAAAAAGTAGTAGGAATTATCGGAACAATTAACAACTTAAAACTTCATTATTTCTGCAATAAAAGTGGATTCACTTTGGTACGTATCAGCCCATAAGAAGTGTTTATTACCTCATTAATTTATCTTCCTTAATTCTAAGCTCTACTTATAATATATAAATATAGTGTCATGCTTTGAATCTACTTAGTGTTTGGATTGGTTTAAAAGTTGGTCAAACCTACTTTTAAGTTAGTTTTTAACTTCTGAAAGTGTTTGACAAATATAAAAAATAACTTAAAATAAATTGAGAAGTGTTTGACAAGGTCAATAATGACTTAAAATAAGTTTAAAATGACTTAAAATAAGTCAAAAACCAAAAGTAGATCTCCCCATACTTTTTGTTTTTTGACTTAAAAGTCATTTTAGTTTGACTTTTTATTTTTTACTTAAAAACTATTTTTTTTAAGCCAATCCAAACGGGCATATATATATATATATATATATATATATCCGTGTATACGGACTTTACATCTTCTACCTATTTTTAGATTAAGCGATTGGATGAACCATTATTTAGGTTATAATTATGTATAATCTATGTATAATATAGAGAAGCAAAAACAAATTAACAAAATCACTAAAAATAAGTTTTTGCAGAAGATAGGATCCTAAATTCACCTGTCAATTAGTAACGCCCACAGTCCTAGAAAGACACACACGAATAAGCTCAAGGGATATGATATCTACTCATTTTGACATTATATACCATGTTTCCAAGTTCCAACGAAGAAAGTTCAGATGAACCCTTTGCGCCCCTCCGCCCCTCCTCTTCGGGAAAGGCTAACAATATCATAAAGTAGTCCAGGATGTTGCTTGAGGTAAGAAGGTACACAATGCCCAAAATATTTACCAATAGGCAGGTAATTTTTCTTCTTTTGTAAGCACTAAATTTGCAAATTGTGAGCACATTTGTTGTGATATGATAAAAGCTCCCAATTAATCTTATAAGGCTGAAGTGTGAACAACCAACCTAAATATATAGCAGTTCATCCAATCGCTTAAATTAAAAATAACTTGCAGAAATTCGTGTATAATAAGGATATGACTATGTATAATGGTTAAAAAAAAAGTAAACAATAAATTCATCTGCCTATTTATATAAAAATTTCCTTTCAATTCCACATTGAAACATAGCAATACTGCCAAATGATCTTCATAACAAACTACAGTTGGATATTAAATGAGCAATCAACAACATCTCCAATAACATAGAGGTGAGGGACCACATTGAGAGGTTTATATCCAACCAATGAATGCAAGACGTGCGTCTTCATAAACAATATTTATCACTTAACCATAACTAAGTGATATACATTATTACTTTAATTTACTAATAAACTGTAAAACAAGTTAAGATAAGCTCTTTACACTTTGCTTAAGCACAACTTCCAGCTCAACTTCTACCACGATACAATCATCGACAAGATAACCATTTTTCTTATCATGTAGCTGAGTTAAAGGCATATAACTTGCATAACCCCAAGTCCGTGAGGCGGCAGAAAACCAATTACAATCTGTAAAAAACAGAAAAAAAATGTATTAGATATGTAAAAAGGAAATTAATGTTTTGAAAAGGAAAACTATATTATTTGCCTTACAAGATAGCTTTTTGTGTCCTCCATTTATCTGATTTTTCAGGTTAATGTTGTATTTTGCCTTCAGTTTTTGATGGTGATCGAAGTTGTTTGAATCAACAGAATGTAAGTATATTGCGATATCACATTCCTTATTGTCTGCTTCGCCTTTTGGATATAACTTTAGTTGCCTACACAAGAAATTAACAAAATGAGTTATGGTACGACAGAACAATATGTATAGAACATACAATTTTGCGCGAAGAAGTACCATTTGTAACCTCCCACAATAAATTCTTCAGAAAGCCATAATTTGTCAAGATTGGAGAATTTACAGATCTTCCATTCACGCTTAAATGAACCATTAGGTTTCACAATGGACAAACATTCACTAATTGCTTGTCTTTGGACGACAAATATCTCTGCTCCAAACACACATTTGTCGTCAACAAGGTATCCATTAGAGGCCTCTTTGAATGCTTTGTGAGAAAGAAATTTGGGAAGTCCCCATAAAGACTTGATAGATTGAAAACGTCTCATATTTCCTAAACCAAGGCAACATAGTTTAGCCAATTATTGAAAAACAAATATATAGAAGTCAAGATAACCAATTAATATTGTACCTCGCACTGAAAGATAATTGTCAGTTAGTTGATTGAACACAAAGAAGGTAAATATAACATTGACCTCCCAACCAGGAGGCAGGGAACTTGTCCCAGAAATGGCCAAGTAAGCTGAAATATGTTCACTTCCATTTTCGTGTGTGTTCCCATTAGGATATATGATCATTTTCCTGTATCCATAAAATGTTCAATAGAAAATATAATCTCAGAGCTTAATAATGCATTAGTGAGGATTGTTATACGAGTCTTACCATTTATAATCACCAGCCTTAAATTCATTCGATTCAAACTTGTCAATGCCACTCTCTGAAAGTAGGGAGAAAGACTCAATTTTCAACAAATAGTGTGTTGGCGAAGCCTCTCTAATTTCCATTGCCACTTCTGTCCATATGTGCACATCAAACAAAAGGTGTAGTATTGAGATGAGATGACACAATCAAACATAATATTAGAACAAGCAAAAGCTTCTGATTTCAAATCTCACTACCACACAAAAAAATCAATAAATATTTTCACTTATTTGAGCCATGAAAAATTGTGTACACTCTGTAAAAACTTAAATAAGACGGTTACATAATTTAACAAAAATTAGAGTTTTATTTCACAATTATAAACAAGAAAAGTATAAGACCTTCATCTTCTGGAGCAATCGATCCCATCTTAATAGTGTTATACAAAACCTTTGAGCTCTTTTGTTTTAATATATATACTCTTCTAAGCAGTTGGAGTTCTAAAAGGATTTGAATTCAAGAAAAGTTTAGATAAAACTAATAAGTAGGAAGTAATTATAAATTTAATTATATTACATTAATCATTTTTTTAAATAGCATAAACTTGAAAAATGTGAGCGTAATGCCGGTCAATTACTGGATTTAGGTTCAACCGTTCAGGGTTTTGCTCTGATTTTCTTACTTTATTTGAAAGCTTATTTTTTCCTTAAAGAAAAATCAAAGTATTACCATAAATGATTTAACTTGAAAGGAAAATATAATTTTATTCCATATTTGGACAGTAAAAGTTTGGAAATATGATCCTCATTCTCATAGAAAAATACAATAGGATCCACAATGTAGTTGTTTAAGAGTTTTAATATTTTTCTTTTACATTACTTTTCATATAATAATATTATGTTTTTAGTATAAGTGTTTGTCATCTAATTTATCAATGTATTGATTGCAATTGTGAGTTTCTGCATGTCCTAATCACTTTCGAACTCAACACAAGTCACCCTCGAGACAACCTATATAATTACAATTCTTCATAAGAACCATTGATAAAATATAATTTAATCAGGTGTTTATATTAAGGCAATAAATGAAACATAATTAGTCTTGCATTAATGTTTTTAACAGTTATTTATGATTAAATGATATGCATTTCAAATATTTTTATTTGTTCAGTTTAAAAGTTAATTATTTAGTAAAATATTAATGCTCGATGCAAGTAAGTATTTATCGTATTTGTTTGTGATTGAATTTTGGTATATGTGATAGAGTTTTGTGTTATATCTAGAACTCTATATGTAGTGTATAAAGACACTTTTATGTATATCGTATCAATTATCAAGGGGGAGTTAATATTTTCCAAGTTCCATTTTTAGTTAAATTTCTTGTTGAAGTATTTCTCTCTTATTAATCCACATTGCATGTAGCAACTTCCATATTACGCACATCAAATAAATTTTTTAGACAAAATGACACAACTCAGCACGATATCAAAACAGGCAAAAGCTTTCGAGTGTAAATATACAGAAATTGAAACAAAGAAACTCACAATAAACATGATGTCTCTCTTTACATTATGCAGATTTTGAATGAATGGTTTAAAGGATCAGCTAAATTCATCATTAGGTAACAATAAAAAATCTCATTGTGTGTAACAGTGATTTGGCCTGATCTTATTTTTCTCGTTTTTATTATTTAATAATCTTATTTTATTATTTATCCTACCTTTTTCATAGTAAAGACCTTGTAAAGTTACTCTTCTTGTAGTTTATCATTTCAAATTGTTAATGTGTGGCATTATGTAACAATGGAGAAAGATACAATATATTCTGACATTGTATTCATTAAAACAATACAATACAATATAATATGAAACAATATGTAACAAACATCGAAACAAAGTGTAAGAGGCAAATATAATATGCGGGTAGAGACTAAATTAAACCTTCATCTTCAAGAGCAAGCGATCCCATGTTAATAGTGCTAAGCATTATGCAAAATCCTAAAAGCTTGGATTATTTTAGGTATTGTTAAGTCAAGATAACTTTTAAATATTTTTATAAGCATTTTAGGTCTGATAAAAAGTTATTTTAATATTTATTTTTAAGTTAATTGAACAAGAAAAAGTCAAAAGTTATAACCTAACTTTATAAGCAAGCCCATCCATTTTTATTTTTTTTTGAGGTGTGGTACCTTCCTTAAAAAATTAATTAAAGATATTAATTACTCGGTAATTTATTAATATCACTCTTTTGCTTCTTTTCAAACTTTTCTTGAAACTAGAGATGATTAATGAAAAATTATTATCATCTCCGTTTTAAAATAAGTGATTTTTAGTTTTTAGAATTTCAAGAAGAAATTTATCTTATTCTACTAAAATTATATTTTTTTAATACATGGAGACTTGGTGGGTATTCACAAGCTGGTTATTAATCAAAATCAAAACCAAACCAATGTAATCGATTTTAATGATTAAAATCAAATCAAATATAATACTCCACGTGTTTCAAATTACTTGTCCAGTTTTCCTTTTTAAGTTGTAGAACTTCCTGAAAATTTTAAGATTTAATTCATCCACTTCATAATTAATAGGGATAGGGGTAAAACAATAAATTTATTATGTCAATCATTGTTTTCTTAATAGGTGCAATAATTCAAAAGTAGACAAGTGGGAGTATACATTTATCGATTTAATCGTTATTAATATATTCATTTAGTTTGATTTAGTTATTTGATTATTAATTATACATGAAAATAAAAAATTCATTCAAAAGGTAAAGAAAAAAAGAGACAATTACTCATTCAAAAAGAAAAAAATAAATCCTAAAATTAGCACATAAAATGACAACATGGTGTATGCCTAATACAAACATCTTCATCAAATAAATTGGAATTTTGGTCAAACCTTATTTATTTGCAGTTAGTATCTCCAAGTGTTGAAACATGTGATGTCTTAGTTGGTTACTTTCACCGTTCACTTTTAATGGTTATATATTTTTTTCTAAAGTTAATTTAAGTAATTTTTAAAATGAAATTAGATTTCATTCATTCAATATTTTAAACAAAAATTTAGATATTCAAAAAGTACTACTCTAAAAAAAATGAAATCATGACAATTAAAAATGGACAGAGATAGTAATTTTTATCCTAGTTTATAGAGACGTCTTGGTTGTAGATTTCTATTTTTTTTTTAAAATATAGTTCTGTTTCTAGAATTTGATTTGTAATAGACAACTTAATTAGTAGAATATTTTATTTTTAACTGTTTAGCAATTGTTTAGTTATCAGTTAATTGGTTCCTATTTTTCTGATGGTAAAATTTCGATAACAAAGGATTATGAAGATTGTCTTGAGCCTTAACAATAAGTATATAATTAGTTACATTCCGGAAAATGTTTTTCCAATTTTCTCAAGTTTGGTTGGGTTAAATGTTTTGGAAAATGTTTTCCAAATCAACTCATTTTCCTCAAATTTAAGGAAAATGACTTCCCTTCAAAACTTAAGGAAAACATTTTCCAAAACTCTCTTCCAACTTCAAACTACAATTATTTTTTTATTGAAAAAATCAATTTATTTTGTCCCTACCCTCAAACCAGCCCCCCAACCTACCTCCCCAAAAAAATAACATAATTTTAAAGCTTGTTTTTAAATTCAATTATTTTGCCCCACCCCCTCCCAAAAAAATATTAAAAATT
>NW_006239186.1:559948-567990 GCF_000226075.1 Solanum tuberosum | reverse complement strand
CCCCCCCCCCAAAAAAATAAATAAATTTAAGTTTGTTTTTAAAAAATATTTTCAATTTCAAAAATTATTTTGTACCCTATTAAAAATAAAAGATATTTCTCAAAAAAAAAAATCATTCATAAATCAAACACAAAATCTTTTCTGGAAAATATTTTCTACTCACCAACCAAACATGAGAAAATAAGTCAAAAATCAACTTGTTTTCCAGGAAAACATTTTTTAGGAAAGCATTTTCCTTCATACCAAACACACCCTATATGCATAAATAATGTAAGCAATTCTAAGACTTCAATTTTTGGGGCCTGAAGCTACAACATTAGTTACCCCCTAAGATAACATAATTTTGACTCTCCATATGAGTCAACTTAGTTGTATGAAATGGAAGTGTTTATCGATAAAATTTATTTTCATATTAAATTAACGAAAATAACGTAAACCTTGCATAGATATTTTCAATACCTATTTATGATAACATGATATGCATTTTCACTTTGATTTATTGACTTTTAATATTAACAATTTGAGTTAAATATAAACACCAGATACAAATAAATGTTTATCATATTCAAAAAAAAAAAAAAATGTTTATCATATTCGTATCTAATTGGGTTTTGAGGTGATAAATTTTTGTTATATATTTATTCCAAGAGATAGTATTTTAATTGAGATACATTCAATTATGTGGAAATAGTGTCAGAAGATTAACTCAATTAGATAACAATGTCGAAGTTTTTCTCTCTTATTTATCCACATTGAATGTAATAACTTGAATATTGTTGAGTCGTAATTTTCCTATCTTTAGAAAAATCACTTTTCTGAAATGTTCTAAGTATAAAACACTTTGAGAAAAATACTTAGAAAGAGTCGCCACTTAATTTTTTAAAGAAATTAAGAAAACTTATAATTTCCAAATATTTAAACAGAAAAAATCATTTGAAAATACCAAAGAGGATTCGGGGTTCAATTTACACTTCGAGAAGGGTTTAAGCATTCAAAGTGTCCGCTAACATGCGGTTGACCTGCGACTTGACTAAATTATATTTTGACTATTTTTTAGAAAAGGTGATTTAACATAAGAAAGAATAACTTACAATATTTGGTTAAAAAAGTTAAATAAATGACACATTTTATTTTATTATTATTTTTAGGGAAAAGGGAGTCAAAATGAAATATTTGACTTGAAAATAAGTGATTAGAATATTAATAATACTAGATTAATTGGAATTTATTTTATTCATTTTTTGAAACAATAATTTAAACCCATTTAAAGCATGAAAATTATTTTTTTATTAATTGACTAACCTTTTTGAGAAAAGACTAAGTAAGTGTGTGTATATATATATATATTCAATTAATTGAAAAGGGTTTGATTAACATTTTTTAAAGTTTATTTGAGAAAAATACTTTAACTTACAACAATTTTAAAATGAATGAAAATGTGATTAAGTGAAGAGGCGTTAAAACATATCTCTTAAGAACAAAATGTTTAGCTTAATTAGAAAGTATAATTTGATCCACATAAATAAAATAAAATAAAAATTAAAAGTTAACCAACACAAAGAAGATAACTTATCTTTTGGGGAGTCTAATTAGGTTAATTAAAAATTATAAAGTTAGAGTTAAACAACAAACAATAAATAATCACAATTAAATAATTAAAGAGTAAGGGAGAAAATGAATTTGGGCCTCCTTTTGGGCCAAATTCGCTGGAATTTTGGGCTAATCCAATTCCCATTTTTGCGTATACACTGGGCGTATATCAGTGTATATGAGCATATAAATCAGCTCTTTTCATGTATATCTTGCTTCCAAACACATATACTTCGTCCCATCCCTGTATTCCTACGTTTTTTACCTGTATATAAGTGTATACAGCTGTATACATCTTGTATACAACCTCTTTTTATACTTTTTGAGACCTGTTCGTCGACTTTAAGCTGGTTGACTTGATAAAGGAAAACGTTGGGCCTAAATGGCCCATTTGTAATGCAAAGGGTAGAAGCCCAAGTCCCAAAGGACTCCTCGATAGATCACATACATAAAAAAACAAAACAAAAAACAAAAAAAACACATAAGTATCGTCCATTAACAATTTAATATTGGAGAAAACATTCGATGAAATGAACCAACATACTGTTTTTTGGGGTTTAAACAAAACCCGTTTTTGGTATACAGCTCATGTATATCAGTGTATATCGGCATGTATATCAGCTCTTTTCATGTATTTCTTGCTTCCAAACACATATACTTCGTCCCATCCCTGTATTCCTACATTTTTTACCTGTATATAAGTGTATACAGCTGTATACATCTTGTATACAACCTCTTTTTATACTTTTTGAGACCTGTTCGTCGACTTTAAGCTGGTTGACTTGATAAAGGAAAACGTTGGGCCTAAATGGCCCATTTGTAATGCAAAGGGTAGAAGCCCAAGTCCCAAAGGACTCCTCGATAGATCACATACATAAAAAAACAAAACAAAAAAAAAAACAAAACACATAAGAATCGTCCATTGACAATTTAATATTGGAGAAAACATTCGATGAAATGAACCAACATACTGAGATTTCAAGCGACTCATACTTGCAAAAATTTGACTCCTAGCTTAAGCACAATACGGATGGATTTACCTTGCATATGATAATTAATATATGTTGACAATTTAATAAAATAACTACACACTAGTGCAACTATCTAACAAAACATTTCAAACTCATGCTAACAGAAAGCAAATTGGAGTTGTTAAACTTTTGATGAGCAATATTTAAACATCCCTTAAAGTAAGTAAGTGAGGAAGTTACACAAAAGCGAATGCACTAGTCCTATTCTCTTAACAAGAAAACAATACTATATAAAAGAAAACAAAATACACAAGAGGAAGAAAACAACCATAGCGATGTGAAATGGACAATGAACAAAACACCGACACCTCTCAAGCATTAAACAAAAAGTTGGAACACTACTACCATCCACAAAGGGGCCAACACAATAGAGAAAATCAATAGCAATGGTGGACTTGAACAAGTAAACAAGTGACTCCATATTAAGGCAAAGAGGAAATAACATATTTGCAAAATACAAGGATCATACACTATTTAAGTGGAAACTTAAAAAAAACTTTAATATGAAGACCAAGGCAAATCAATAACAAAGAGATGCTTATAGAAATTATCAAACCATAAATCATCTAATTTGATCAAATCACGAGATGATGTTCATTTGAGCACAAAAATCAAATAACTATGCATACTCACTCTAATACAACGTCAAGAGTCTAGAACCCACAAGCCATCAAGATCGATTCATTTATGGGAAACAAACGCCAATAAGATAGCAAAAAAAAAATAAAAAAATAAAAAATAAAAAATAACCAGAAACTGATCAGCAGGCAAATGCTTAACTTATGCTCAAGAATTAGCCTACTTATAGTAAAAATAATAATAAAGGAAATGAGAACACAAAAATGAATTCAAACTTATTTCACATACTCAAAAACGTCCAAAACATATAGTAGATGTAACCTGGTGCACTATTCAAGATGTAATAAATCATAAGGACGATAACAAGTGGTAATCGACGAATATGCATTAATTCGAAACCAAGCAACCTTTTATCATACAACAGCCATGAGCCAAGCAAAGAACAAAGTCAATCGAGGAAGCAACAAAACAAACTGAAATGAGTTAAAATCAAAAGGGGGTTTACCTTTTCGAGAGCAGCGAATCGGGACGGCTACAAGCTCAAAGCGACTTCACCACTTACTTCAAAACTCGAGCGATAAAATCAGAATATCCAAATCGATTTTAAACGAAGACCCTTTCAGAACCTAGAACTAAAAAT
The DNA here is from genome assembly GCF_000226075.1 of Solanum tuberosum. Classification (NCBI taxonomy): domain Eukaryota; kingdom Viridiplantae; phylum Streptophyta; class Magnoliopsida; order Solanales; family Solanaceae; genus Solanum; species Solanum tuberosum. The sequence goes on along the minus strand of NW_006239186.1, from coordinate 564,150 downwards.
GCATTCCAAATTTCTCAAGTGCAAAAATTAATTGTTCAAGAAAAAATTCCAAAAAAAAAAAAAAACAAGAACCAAAAAACCTCCTAAACAATGAATAAGAAGGGGTATTATATAGATGGGGGAATTAGGGCTCGGATTCTCGGGGGAAAGGATAGAATAGGAATTCTCCCACTCAATCCTCAATTCAAAAAATTTCAAGAACCAAAGAGCTGCTCGTTTTTACAAGAAATCAACCCAAATCCCACGAAATCCGGATGACAAGATTAAGATGGGCGGCTGTTGCAGAGATTTGGACTGTTGTTGCTTTGACATTTTTGGATTTGCGTCTGGGGAAGAGGAAGACGCTGGCAGGGGCTGTTTTGGTACTGTATGGATGTTGTTTATCGTATTGTAGTGTTGGAATTGTGAAGGGAAAGGGGATGGGGGTTGGCTGGAATTGCTACTGCTGTACGTATGTATTGTATTGTTGTTATATGTATTGTATTGTTGTGGGTTTGGGTTTATGGGTATGGTTGGAATGGAAAAGAATTGGAAAAGAAGTGGGCTAGGGGTAATTGATTTGGGCTGCTGGAGGGAGTATAATGGGCTGGGAATTTATTTGTGATTGGAAATGGGAATTGGGCCTGCTGGAGTGAAACAAAAGGGCCCAAAATTAATCTTAAAAGATGGGATGAATTGTTATTAAATAATGGGGTTTCAATTATAGCCTAATAGAATTTAATTGGTGAATTCAACTAAAATTTAAACAAGATGAGTTAATATAAATTAATTAATGAGCTTCTTAATCCTAACGAAATAAGAAATAATTTACTTAATGATAAATTAATTGATTCAACTACAAAACCAATTAANNNNAATTATAAACTAATTAATTCAATTACAAAACTAATTAACTCGAAATTATAATTATAACTTAAAGTAAATTAATAAAATATTTAACTAAAATGTAAAATCTTTTGTGATGACTTTTCAAATATTTATAAAATAACGTGATTGCTAAAATATACATGTTTATTATTAAAAAATGATAAAACTACTTTAAAAAAAATAACTTGAAAGTATTTTGAACTTCATAAAACTCATTAATTCAAAATTATAACTATCCCTGAATTTAAAATATAAACTTCCTTTTTTTTCTTTTTTTTTTCTTTTAGACGATTTTCGAATAATCATAAAATATATCAATTATACACATAATTATGTAAAACATATATATTATCTAAATATTATGAAAAGTGACAAAACTATTAAAAAATCTTGCAAACTATATTATTATTTTTTGAAACTTTATAAAACTAATTATTTTAAATCGTTTGGAATTGGAGAAGCTCGAAATGATTAATTTATATTGTGGAGGGTGAAAATTGGGTGTTAACAACTGTCTCTCATTTGACTTGGATTGATGGAAGAAATTTGAGACAAATGAAATTGACGAATCCAATTTTGACCGACTACATCTTCATCTTTAGGAAAGGGACTTTGGTATGGACTTCAGGAATTATGGCCGAACCTCGTTATCAGGTTTCCTACATATCTCAGGATATATGAGAATTCAGGTCACCTGTAGTTTGATACGCTTGATTTGACGCACGATTATGAAAGAATTCAAAAGTTATCCCATATCAAATTATGAAGAGACCGGAATGCTTGAGAATAAGATTTGAGAAAGGATATCGAAATACAGCCGAGTTTTCAACATTGATCCCGCCTACATATCCTTAAACCTTAGGAATCAGGCTGTTTGTAGTTCGACTCGATCGGTTGAAAAGGAAATCTATTATGCTAGATAACCTTTGTTTTTGGAAGAGTGACAAGTAAGTCAAGTATGGAAAGGAGGCTTGCAATCTCTTAGTCATGAATGTGGTGCACTTCACACCCATAAGTAAGAACTTACACGGACATAATTTCCAAAGCTCTTGGTGCATTGTCACTCAGATTGGAAAGATATTTCCGGTAGAGACCAAATATTTCCGGATGCGAAACTGAAACCAGGAAACCTAAGAGTTTGACACCCCTCTTTAGACTATGTCTCAGTTCGCTGCTAAGAAAAAGTTTCACGTTGTGCTGCATACTTTTTGATGTCGTCTACACCTGTGGTTTGCTTGAGAATTCATCCTCTTGGATGCTCTCGACAAAGACCGAGATAAAACTCATTAGCATATAAAAATGTAACCCCAAATGGGAAGATAGTGTCTTTTACCGTGTTGACACTTAATTGCTCTTCTTGAACATTTGACGTCAACTCTATCGGGTTTAACGTGAAGCAAATAAAGCTTGTGTCTCATATTTGCAACATAATCTTTAATGTACTCTTCTTTTGATGTTAAAGTAATAAAATAGGCTGATGCAATATGTTGATACTTCTCTTGATTTCGTCTTTACAACGAAAAATGATGCAATTGATGTTAATTCTCTTGTGATGGGTAAATCTTTATCTTGCGATGCATAACTCCTTCTCTTGCTATGCATGAATCCTTCTCTCGCGATGTATGAATTCATTTCCCGCGATGCATGAATCTTTTTCCCGCGATGCATGAATCTTCTCTTGCAATGTATGAATCTTCTTTGCAATGCATGAATCTCTTTTCTCGCGATGCATGAATCATTTTCCCGCGATGCATGACTTTCTTTCCCGCGATGCATGACTTCTTTCTCTTGCTATGCATGACACATTTTTTTTCCACGCAATGCATGACCTTTTTCTCTTGCAATGAATGATTTCTTTCTCTTGCAATGCATGATTTCATTTTCTCGTGATGCATGAATCTTTTTCCCGCGATGCATGTATCTTTTCTGGCGATGCATGACTTCTCCCGCGATGCATGAATCTTTTCCCTGTGATGCATGACTTTTTCGCGATGCATGAATCTTCTTTTTGCAATGCTTGAATCTTCTCTTGCAATGCATGAATCTCTTTTCTCGCAATGCATCACATTTTTCCCGCAATGCTTGAATATTTTGATGATGTCTCCCTAATACCGAACGAAGATAATATTTCACCGAGCAACATAGGTGATCTTCTGGGTATCTTTTGGATGGCGGTATTGTCTTAACCAACAATATAAATAACAATGACCCTCGGAGTAGTGGTATCATCTTATTTGACAATACAATATACATGACTCTCCGCGTAGTGGTATCGTCTCATTCGACAATACAATATAAATAACCTTCAGGGTAAGAATATTATTATATCTGATAATATAATGCAGATAAACGTCTCCCAGGTATCTATAGTTACTGGAAAATAATAATATTGCTCTCTTCGCGGTTTTTGTTCGTTCCATTTCCGAACATAATTGAATATTCGTTATGGACTTCGCCTTGTAGGAATTTGAATGAAATAATGTTATTCATACTCCCAAATATTTGATATAAGAAACATAAAATATTTCCTGTATTCGCAGAAAAATTGTTAGTTTAAAAATGAACTGATCTGTGTTGATCTTTTCGGTTGTCTGCTCCTTGTCTTGTTATCTCCAGTTGATTTCTCCGATCTCCCGCTTCTTGATAGATAAGACAAAACATTTTTATGCAAAAATAATTGAAACATGGAGGAAAGTTTTAAGAAAAAATAGATTTTCAAAAAGTAGCATTTGAAAAAGGTCACTGCCAAGTGTCATGTCACGTCAAGCTCAGTGAACGCCATTTGGAGTTGAAGTTTTGGGATCTATCTGACTGCTTGTTGGGAAGTATTCAAAGTTCTTCCAAACTGCCGATGGACCCTATGGAAATTTTGAGGCCATCTTCAAAATTTCTGTCCCAGTTAACCGTCTTGGCTCATCTTTAACCGTTGGTGAGCAGATCACGGAATTTTTGAGATCCTCTCAAAATTTCTGTCCCAGTTACATATCTTAAAGTAATTTCAGTTTTGACTTTATTGGAGAGATCTCTTTCTTGAGAATTTTTGAGTCCCTCTCAAAATTCTGTCCCAGTTTCTATTGTAAAGAGAAATAGAAATCTTACGGGAAATATGACCGAACCCTTGTGGCGCCTATGTATCCCGTTGAGGCAGGAATCAGGTCGAACGTAGTTCCCCTCTCGAGGACTAACAAATAAGAAATTTACAAAGAAACCAACCGAGGCCGACATAGGCCGCCTACGTATCTCATTCTTTAGAATTCAGGTTGAACGTAGTTCGAGGACAAAGAAATATTGAAAGGGTATAAAGAAGTGACCGAAGCCGACATAGGCCGCCTACG
>NW_006239186.1:457135-559848 GCF_000226075.1 Solanum tuberosum | reverse complement strand
TGATTAATTTATATTGTGGAGGGTGAAAATTGGGTGTCAACAAATATATACGTGCATATTTGATACTCTAGTTGATTTTTACTTTGTCACATTTGAATTTACATATTCATTATGAAAATAATAAGTGATATAATTACTTTATCCCACAATCCTTATTAATTGGTATTTGATATTAAGTTTTAAAAATGATTTGGAGAATAAGTAATTAATTAATGCTAAGAGTAAAACATGGAAAAAAATAAATGTTTTTGTTGATATGAGAAAAACTATTTTGAAATAGTGGACCAGTAAAATTGATCGGAGGAAGTAATTAATACTATCTTATTATTTGATGAATTATCCATACATTATACTTGCACTACATATTACTCCCTCCATTTCAAAATAATTGAATTGTTGAAACATTTTTCATAATTCAAATTAACTTAATTGTTCAATCTTCAAGACTACTTATATAATATTCTTCCATTTTACCCCTCAAGCCCCCCTTTTGTACTTATTCTCATGATATATAACACTCATGTTAACTAAGTGAAAGGGTCAAAAATACCCCTCAACTTTGTTTTATTGGTTGACTATGCCCTTACCGTTAAACTAAAGTTATTTTTACCCTTGCCGTTATTAATTTCACCATTTATACCCCCGTATTGACGGAAAGACCCAAATTGACCAAAATATACCCGATTTTAATTAAAATTACCCGATTTTAATTAAAATTACCCGATTATCTATTTTAACCCAAACCCGACCCAACAAACTTAACCCAAACCTTCTTCAACTCCTGTCTCTAAAGCAAAAGCTCAAGAACTTGTCCACCTTCAAATTAAAGGTCCATACTTGCCCAACAAATCAACAAAACACCCATCATCTTCTCCCAAAACCCATCTCATTTGAGAACCCAAGTTGGCAAGAACTCATATCGGAAAGCAAAAATGATGCACATGACCTTTTATTGAGGTAAAAAAGTGACCTTTTTGTTTGATTTCTGGAGAACTGAACTCTGCCGCCGCCGCTAGTGTCGCGGTAAATGCTCCTCTTCTTTACACTTTCCGACCGTCGGTGGTAAATGAAACTCGGCGAGATTCGCTACGGTGATCGCTTTTGGGATCAATTCGGCATTGGTTATATGCTTATGTTGGTTGCTCGGCGTTTTTGTGGCTATCGTTCTGGGCTTGGCAATCAGATATTTTCTATTTAGGATCGGTGAGGATGATGTCAACGTTGATAATCCATGTGCTTGTGCTTGATTTATGATATTAGTTAATGGATTTGGTTGTTGTATTTACGAATACTGAGGCCTTTTTTGCATTAAAAAAAGTTTGAAATCTTGTTTTTCAAAGAGAACACTAAGCTTGAAAAAACAAATTGAAACAATTTTGATCTTGTGAATTTGCTTCGTTATTTTGGGAGGGTAGATTCTAATGAAGATCAATTATGTTAAAGTAAAAAGAATTGAATCGGCAAGCTAATGATCCACAAGAATATATGTTGTTGCAAATGTATGAAGTTTTTATGGCGTAAAGAGATGAAAATATTTTTCTTATTCAGGGAGGAAGAAGAAATTGATTTTGGGATTTAATTTGGGTGAGTTTTGTTTTGTGGGTTGGATTCGAATTTGGGTCAAAAAGATGAAATCAGGTAATTTCAATTGAAATTGGATAATTTTGGTCAATTTGGGTTTTCCATCCAATTGAGGGGTATAAATGGTGAAATAAGTAACAGCAGGGGTAAAAATAACTTTAGTTTAACGATAAGGGTATAGTCAACCAATAAAATAAAGTTTAGGGATATTTTTGACCCTTTTCCCTTTAAAAAATTATGTGATGAGTTCAAGAAACTTTAATTGCTTTGAATTATTCTAAAAGTTAATTTGACAATAATTAAAAAGGATAAAAATGAAAAATAATGTCTAATTTATGTCTTAATGATCTTCTTTTTCTTAAAAGGTATGAAACACCCCCCAATAATTTAATTAATTTGAAATGGAAGAAGTACCGTATTTTATGAATAAAAGGCAGGTAATTTTTCTTCTATGATAAGCACCAAGCCTATAAGTGTTGGTAGAGAACATATAATTGTATTTGCAACACATATTATATATTGTGACTTGTAAGCAACTTTCAATTGAGAGTTGAAACATTATATTATATTTGTAGATTTGATAAAAGGGGGAAAAACTGGGCAGTTGTTAACTATAAAAATAGCACTACTAGCTACCAAATCCTCTTCATAACAAACTAGTTAGATAATAAAACGGGCATTGACAACTTCTCCATTAACATAGAGGGGCAAAAGGAGGAGGGTAAAATTTATCGGCATCGAGTGTTTACCTCTGATTAATGAATAAAAGACATGTGTCTATTGTAAACCAAGTTAACATAAGCTCTTTATTCTATGCTTAAACGCAATAACTTCTAGCTCAACCTCCACTATAATACAATCTTTGACAAGATAACCTTTTTTCCGATCACGCAACTGAGTTAAAGGCATAAAATTTGGATAACCCAAACTTGACGTAGTATTTGAATACCAACTACAATCTGTAGAAAGTAAAACACAAATTCAAAAAGGTGAAATAAGAAACTATTATTAAACATGCAAAAGGGAATATAATATTTTGAAAAAGAGAACTAGCTATTGAATTATAATGGTAATCAGCCAAGAATTCCATATAAAAATTTGCTATAGATACAAATAGAAAAAAAAACATTTGGCTTACAAGATCGATTTTTGCCTCCACCATTTATCTGATCTTTGAGGTTTAGGCTGCATTTTACATCCACTTTTTTATGTTGATTAAAGTCCTTTGCATCAACACAGTTTAGGTATATTGAAATATTACCTCCATTACTGGTTACACTACCTTGTGGATACACCAAGAGCTTCCTATAAAAGAATTAACACAAAGATTATAAATTCAAAATGAATTATGATGGTACACGTACAATTATGTATCAAGGGAGATGAAATACCATTTGTAATCTCCCACGGTAAATTCTTCAGAAAGCCAATTTTCGTTAAGATTGGAGAAATTACATATTTTCAATTCACGCTTAAATGAGCTACTAGATTTCACCATAGACAAACATTCACCAATTGCTTGTCTTTGGACGACGAATATCTCTGCTCCAACCACACATTTATTGTCAACAAGGTATCCATTAGAGGCCTCTTTGAATGTGTCGTGAGAAAGAAATTTGGCAAGTCCCCATAAAGACTTGAAAGGTTGAAAACGTCGCATTTTTCCTAAACCAAGGCATTGTAGAATCACAAGTGAGAAATGTATATGCTAAAGAAAGGAAATAAGATATTTAATATTGTACCTCGCACTGAAAGATAATTGTCACGAAGTTGATTGAACATAAAGAAGGTAAAAATAGCATTGACCTCCCAACCAGCAGGTAGAGAAGTTGTTTCTGAAATAGCCAAGTAAACAGAAATATGTCCACTTCCATTTTCATCTGTGTTCCCATTAGGATAAATGACCATTTTCCTGTATCAATTTAGGAAAAACTTTGTATTAGTTCATAATTAATACCACCAAAACATAAATTATTTTGCTTGGTATTTCATAAAATGTACAACTAGTGAAGATTAACATACGAGTCTTACCATTTATAACCAGCAGCCTCAAATTCATTTGATTCAAACTTGTCAATGCCATTCTCTGAAAGTAGAGAGAAAGACTCAATTTTCAACAAATAGTGTCCTGGCGGCGCATCTCTAACTTCCACGGTCACCTCTGTCCATATTGCACATCAAACAAAAAGATAAGTTATCTTTAACCGCTAAAACTTTTAGATAAAATAACACAACTCATACTCAACACAATATCGAAATAGGGTTCCAAAATTTCACCTAGAATCGATAAATTTATAACTTGGTAGAAATTTAATCCCAATTTTAATTCTGGATATCCTATCTTATCAGTTATCTCATCCAACTTGATATTATTTTATCCCACCTTCCATCGGAATTATATAATCTTGGGATATCGGGAAACCAAACGACCTCTTATATAAGATGATACGATAAGTAAAACGTTCTGATTTCAAATCTCACAACCACACAAAAAATCAACAAATATTTTCACTTATTTGAGCCATGAGAAAAAGGATATATATAAAAGAGCAGTCAAGTAAAGTTAAGAGTTTTATTTCACAATTTAAACAAGAAAAGTATAAGACCTTCATCGTCTGGAGCAATCGATCCCATGTTAATAGTGTTATGTAAAACCTTTATGCTCTTTTGTTTTAATATACTCTTATAAGCATTTATAGAGTTCTAAAAGGATTTGAATTTAACCACAAAAAAAAAATGGAGTTAATTAAATGTTGGATTTATTTTCATATATTCTGCCCATACATAGGAGATATGGAGATATTCATTTTTCTTTTATAATTTTGTCATGTAAATATTCTTTTGATATTTTTTCCTTTTTCATTTGATCTTGAGAATATTCTATTCTCTTAGAATTTACCATTAGATGTCATCTTACTTGTATATTCATTCAGAAATATAAAAAGAAAATACTCTATATTGTTCTTTATTTATTCTTTCATTAAAAAGGGTGTGAAACATTATTAGTCTTACATGAATGTTTTTAACAGTTATTTATGATTAAATGATATGCATTTCAAATATTTTTATTTTTCTTTGTTGATTTTAAAAGTTAATCATTTAATTAAATGTTAAACCCCTATGCAAGTAAGGATTTATCGTGTTTGTTTGTGATTAGAGTTTTGTGTTATATCTATTCCCAAAAAATAATAGTTTAATTCAGATATATTCAATTAGGTTGAAGATAAAGTTAAAAGATTGGGAAACTAGGACTCTATATGTAGTGTATATATAAAGACACTCTTATGCATATCGTATTTCAAGTTCCATTTTTTGTTAAACTTCTTGTTGAAGTATTTATCTCTTATTAATCCACATTGCATCTAGATTTTATCTATAGTTGATATATAATTTATTTATAAAAAGTAAATAATAAATCCGACCGATGATATCATCTTGAACACAACACAATATTTTGTGCAATAAAAACCCAATATGTATCCATGTGACCTTCACATTAGCTCACTATTTCATCACTCTTTAAGTCTTTAACAATGTAGCTAACCTGTTTTTTTTCAAATTTACTCCAAATATTTACTATTTTAAAAGAAAATGTTATTTGAAACTATAGTTAAAATCCTAACATTTCAGACTTTAAAACCAAAAAATTTGGATAAATCTTACATAAATTATGGTAAGCAAAATAAATAAATAAATAAATATTAATGAAAAAGGTTCACAATTTTTTAAATAATATTTAACCTTTCCTATATGAAATTGTTATCATTCAGATAGATATAATATTTGAAACTTGGGTCTAAAATAATACTTAGATATTTATGTGGTTGTAAATCATTTCATTAGTGATAAAAAGAGAATTTTAAAGTTGAATTATTCCTAATTATAATAAGGCAACATCAGTGGTGTAGCCACATGGTGGTGAGGGCTTCGTCGGAAAAAAATACCGTATATACAAGTAAAAATGATATACAAAATGATTAAATAACATATTTTGAACACCCTTAATATGACAAAGTTGTTACAGTTTCACCTCCTTGGAATGAGGAAGTGCACGTGTGTTCGAATCTCATTAGTTTGGAATGAGGACAGCAATTTCACCTCCTTGAAATGAGGAAGTGCTCGTGTGTTCGAATCTCACTAGTTTGGAATGACGACATCAATTTCACCTCCTTGGAATGAGGAAGTGCTCGTGTGTTCGAATCTCACTAGTTCTACTTTTTGAAAAGAGCTTTTTTTGTGTTATTTCTACACACCCTTTATGAAATTCTAGGCTCCGTCATTGGGCAACATACTTTTTAGAAAAGACTAAAAATAATAGGCTATCGTATACTGACTCCGCCATTGGGCAACATACTTTTTAGAAAAGACTAAAAGTAATAGGTTATCGTATAAAATGAGACGGAGAGATTATAATTGAGTGCAACTATGACTAAAGAGTTGCAGCATACGGTTGTACAAATGACAAAAGAGGAAAACAGGGCATTCATACTACTAAATGATATTCATAACAAATTAGTTGAATATAAAGTGTGCATTGACAATTTCCCCAAAAACATAGTGGGCCATGGTAGAAAGCCAAAATATATCCGCATCAAGTGTTTACATCAAATCAAGAGGGCAAGACATGTTTTTGTGTCTATTACTGTGCAGAGAGACTCACAGCTACTAATAAAATGTAAAACAAATTAAGATAAGCTAGTTACGCTATGCTTAAACTCAACTTTTAGCTCAACCTTCACCACAATACAATCATTGACAAAATAGCCGTTTTTGGGATCGCGCAACTGAGTTAAAGGCATAAAAGCAATATAACCCCAATCTTCGCTGGTATTTGGAAACCAAACACGATCTGTAAAAAGCATAATTTTAAAAAAAATCAAAAAAAAAAAGAAAAAGAAAAATAGGAACTATAAGACATGCAAGAAAAGAAAAAAAAAAAACATTTGGCTTACAAGATAGCTTTTTGCCTTCACCATTTATCTGCTTTTTGAGGTTCATGCTGCAATTTACCCCACTTTTTTATGTTGATCAAAGTACTTAGCATCAACAAATTTTAAGAATATTGAGATATTGCATCCCTTACTGTTTGCAACGCCATTTGGATACAACAAGAGCTTCCTACACAAGTATTGAGTAGTAAATTAAAAATGAGTGATGGTATGGTAGAACAATTATGTGTGAAGTAAGTACCATTTGTGATCTCCCACGGTAAATTCTTCAGACAGCCAATTTTCACCAAGCTTGGAGAACTTACAGATGTTCCATTCACGCTTAAATGAGTCAGTAGATTTCACCATAGACAAACATTCACCAATTGCTTGCCTTTGGACGACGAATATCTCTGCTCCAAGCACACATTTGTCGTTAATTGAACAGAAAGAAGGTAAATATAGCATAGACTCCCCAATTAGCAGGCAGGGAAGTTGTCCCTGAAATGGCCAAGTAAACTGAAATATGTCCACTTCCATTTTCATCTGTGTTCCCATCTGGATAAACAATCATTCTCCTGTATCCATTTTATATAATTCGGATCAAAATGATTATTAGTGAGGATTGACATACGAGTCTTACCATTTATGACCACCAGCTTCAAACTCATTTGATTCAAACTTGTCAATGCCACTCTCTGAAAGTAGAGAAAAAGACTCAATTTTCAACAAATAGTGTGCTGGTGAAGCATCTCTAACTTCCATTGCCACTTCTGTCCATATGTACGTGCATATCAAACAAAATGGATAAATTCTTCTAATAAATTGAGTCAAGTCAATGTAAGTTCCATCGTAGACAACATATACTTCAATAGAATAAAACTTTAAGATAAAATAACACAACTCAGCACAAGGTAATTAAGTTATTGTCGCTAATTAAATGCTACTAAAAATTATTTTTGATATATAGTATTGAGATAAGATGTACACAATCAAACATATAATATTTTAGAACAAACAAAAGGTTCTGATTTCAAATCTCACTACCACACAAAAAAAAATCAATAAATATTTTCACTTATTTGAGTCATGAAAAAAAAAAGATATATATATTGTGTATACTCTCTAAAAGCTTAAATAAGATGGTTACATAATTTAACAAAAATAAGAGCAATGAAGTAACATTAATCTTAGAGTTTTATTTGACAATTATAAACAAGAAAAAATATAAGACCTTCATCTTCTGGAGCAATCGATCCCATCTTAATAGTGTTATGCAAAACCTTAGTGCTCCTTTGTTTTAATATGCTCTTCTAAGCAGTTGGAGTTCTAAAAGGATTTGAATTCAAGAAAAGTTTAGATAATACTAATAAGTAGGAAGTAATTATAAATTGAATTATCTATATTTTTCAATTATAACTACATTAATCATTTATTTTAAATAGCATAAACTTAAAAAAATGTGAGCGTAATGCTGGTAAATTAGTGGCTTTAGGTTCAACCGTTCAAGTCATCCCGTAGACAACCTAGCTATATAATTACGCACCATTGATAAAATTTAATTTAATCAGGTGTTTATATTAAGTCAATAAATAAAATATAATTAGTTTTGCATGAATGTTTTTAACACTAATTCATGTTTAAATGATATATATTTTTATTTTTATTTGTTACGTTGATTTTAAAAATTGATTATTTTGTAAAATATTAATACTCGATGCAAGTATGTATTTATCGTATTTGTTTGTGATTGGATTTCGGTAGATGTGATAGAGTTTTATGTTATATCTAGGACTCTATAGGTAGTGTTTTATGTATATCGTATCAATATCAACAAGAAGTTAATATTTTTCAAGTTCCATTTTTAGTTAAATTTCTTGTTGAAATATTGGGTAACCACTCCTAATGTTTTCTATTTAAAAACGGCAAAAGGGATAAATATATCCCGAACTTTTGAAAATGGTATGTCAATACCCTCCGTCATACTTTTCGTCCATCAGAGCCCCCGCCATCCAATAATCCGTGCACATTTGCCCCTACCACTAACGAAAGAATAATTAGTGACACGTGGCGCAATCCTACGGCTCAACCCGATTTGACCCATTAATAAACCCAAAATTTAAATACCCGCCCAATGACCCGTACTTAACCCACCTAATACCCCATTACCCACACAAATACTAACCTATTACTCATATAAATTACTCATATTCGCCACATAATTCCATGGAATTTTTCCTGTAACCCACTGTTATTTGCATAAAAATGGGTTAACTCAGTGAGTGAAGATACATCAGGAAAAGACCTAGTAAATTCATTATTACCAACATCCAAGTAATTCAACACTTGTTCAAATCATCAATAACTTGCCCAGAAAATGAATTGTAACCCAGAGAGAGCTTTTCCAATGAGTTAAGTGAACATATTTTATCAAAAGGAACAAACTCAAAAATTCTTTGACTCGAAAGCTCGATTTCTTTGACTGACCCATCGGAATTACAAGTGATGCCAGTGAACTTACAGAGAGGAGTATTGGGTTCCCAATTTTTGAATACATTGCTGGTGGGTTTGATAAAGAGGATTTGATGGATAGAAGTGTTTGAAGCTCGTCGGAAAAAGCGACCGGGAAGAGAAGGAAGAAAGAGAAAATAGAGAAGAAGAAGATAATGGGCGGGTTTTTAGGATTTAGGTTAAAAGATTGGTCAAATTGGGTTGAGCCATAGGATTGTGCCACGTGTCACTAATTATTCTTCCGTTAGTGGGAGGGGCAAATATGCACCAATTATTGGACGGCAGGAGCTCTGATGGACGAAAAGTATGACGAAGGTTATTGACGTGCTATTTTTGAAAGTTTGGGATATATTTATCCCTTTTCCCTTTAAAAACTAACTAAAATTTTCCTTATTTGAAAAATATCTAAAATCCTAACATTTTAAACTTTAAAATTACTATTCTTGTATAAATCTTAAATAAATCATGGTACAAAAGAATAGTTAAGAAATATGTTCACATTTTTTAAATTAACTTTCTAAAGCTTCTTATATGAAAATGTTATCATTTAAACAAATTTAACATTTATTTTAACGCCAATTACTAATTTATTAATAATTTTGTTTTTCTAGTATATAATTTTCTTAATTAATGTTAGACGCAGTATAAAGTACATACACTAAACTAGTATATGGAATTATGTGTATTAGGGCTACCGTAATTGCTCAACAAATTCAATTGAGACATAAGAAATTGCAGCCTACGGTTTGTATAATTGAGAGAAGGGGGAAATGGCATTCATCGGATAATTAATACCAGTTACTAATAAGAAAAATGGCACTAGTACTGCTAAATGATATTCATAACAAAATACAAAATTAGCATTGACAAATTCTCCAAATACATGGAGGAACCATGCAAATTATACCCGCACTGAGTGTTTACATCCAACTAAGAAGGCAAGGCACGTGCCTATTACTGTGCAGAGAGACTCACAGCTACTAATAAACTGTAAAACAAGTTAAGATATATTTTTTACGCTATGCTTAAAATCAACTTTCAGCTCAACCTCCACCACAAGACAATCATTGACAATATAACCTTTATTCTGATCATGCAACTGAGTTAAAGGCATAAAACCTGGAAACCCCAAACTCGGTGTGGTAGTTGAAAACCAACTACAATCTGTAAAAAGTATACTTAAAAGATTGAAACTATTAGACATCCAAAAAGAAATATAATATTATGAAAAAGAGAAGTAGCTATTGAATCACAGTGATATTCATCTTGCAAGAATTCCATATAAAAAATTAATAATGAGCAAATAGAAAAAAAAAAAACATTTGGCTTACAAGATAGCTTTTTGCATCCACCATTTATCTGATCTTTAAGGCTTATGCTACAATTTGCCTTGACTTTTTGATGGTGATCAAAGTCCTTAGCATCAACAGATTTTAGAAATATTGAGATATCACATCCCTCACTGTTTCCATTGCCCTTTGGAAACAACCAGAGCTTCCTACAAAAGAAATTATGCACCACAATGCACGTACTATCCTACTTAATAATGTGTCTAATTTTATAATATATCCACTTTCTGGCACACCATACCTACTTATCTACTTTATGACACACCTACTTATCTACTTTATGACACATCATACCTACTTATCTACTTTATGACATACCATAACTACTTTACATCTTTTAACTATTCCTACTATTCCTACTTTACACCATACCATAACAACCTATACAACATACAATTATGTCACAATGAGATGAAGCAAGTACCATTTATAATCATCCACATTAAATTCTTCAGAAAACCACTCTTCGCCAAGATTGGAGAAACTACAGATCTTCCATTCACGCTTAAATGAGTCAGTAGATTTCACCATAGACAAACATTCACCAATTCCTTGCCCTTGGACAACGAATATCTCTGCTCCAACCACACATTTGTCATCAACAAAGTATCCATTAGAGGTCTCTTTGAATGTGTTGTGAGAAATAAATTTGGCAAGTCCCCAAAAAGACTTGATAGATTGAAAGCGCCGCATTTTTCCTAAATCATCAAGGCATTGTTGCATCATAGTTTAGCCGATAATTGAAAAATAAATAAAAAGTTACTCTGGTGATCAGATATCATATATGCTATTTCTTCAAGATAACCAAAAAGCCTAGATGAGATACATTAGAGGGAAATGTATATGCTAAGAAAGGAAATAATATGTATAACAAATTGATATTGTACCTCGTGCTGAAAGATAATTGTCACGGAGCTGATTGAACACAAAGAAGGTAAATATAGCATTGACCGCGCGCCCAACCAGAAGGCAGGGAATTTGTTCCACAAATAGCCAAGTAAACTGAAATATGTCCACTTCCATTTTCATGTGTGTTCCCATCTGGATAAACGATCATTTTCCTGTATCAAGTGTGAAAAATGATAAAGTTGATTTTTGGAATATCATAGATTTTTCTAGTATAGTTTCTAGAATGGTCTAGTGTCGTACCTAGAATAATTATCTTGAAGATATATCTAGATATTCTAGAGAAAGTGCTAGAAGATAAGTTCACTAGAACTTTCTTGTAGATATTCTAGAAAGATATTTTTGTAATAAATGATAGGATAGTCTAGAGCTTGTAACATCTAGAACCATCCCTACATAAGTATAAATAGGAGTGGCCATTGTCATTTGTATACAACCCAAGAAAACCCAAGAACAACCCAAATAAAAGAGTTTCTTCCATAAACAAGTTCTCCTTTCTATATTCCTCTTCCTTAGTTGAATCTTTCGATCTTAGTTAACGATCATGGGCTAGCAGAAGGATTCTCCTATTATACTTTTCTTCTGCTATTCTCTACATCAAGTCCATAAATCCATTATAATTCATATCATTTAGGACAAACTTCTGTTAAAGTGATCAGCTTGGTACTTCATAAAATGTCCAATAGAAAAATAATGCATTGACATACGAGTCTTACCATCTATGACCACACGCCTCAAATTCATTTGATTCGAACTTGTCAATGCCACTCTCTGAAAGTAGGGAGAAAGACTCAATTTTCAACAAATAGTGTGCTGGTGAAGCATCTCTAACTTCCATTGCCATTTCTATCCCTATGTGCACATCAAACAAAAAGGGTAAACTATCTTGTAATTGTTCTTTTAATAACAACAGTAGACAAAATATACTTCAACAAATAAAGTGTTCTCTAACCGCTAAATTTTTTAGATAAAATAAACACAACTCTACACAATATCAAAACAGACAAAAGGTTCCAAATTAAAATTTGAAATTTAATTTTGACCCATAAAAAAGAGGATATTGTGTACACCGCTTAAAGCTTAAAGAAGTCGGTTACAAAATAAGACAAATCAAGTAATGTTAAGCGTGCCATTTCACAATTACAAACAAGAAACAATAAATATGCTCTATCTATGTATTATGCAGATTTTGTATGAATTTTTAAAAGGATCAGCTAACATGGACTTCACAAACACACATTTCATATGTAATTAATTTCATTCATACTTATTAAGAGGCAAATAGAATATGCATGCAGAGACTAAATTAAACCTTCATCTTCAGGAGCAATTGATCCCATGTGACTTCCCAATGCTTGTGCTCTTCTTTTGTATTGATACACTCCCTGGTCTGTGCAATTTGGAGTTCTAATAAAAGGATTTGAAATTTTCTTGCTTTTGGAATCTAGAGAGTCATGCGTCCTTTTAGCTTTTCAATGCAGCTTCGGAATTAAAATCAATGGTTGAGAATCACCTTATTATTTTCTCTTTTCTAATTTATTCCCTCCATATTAGAGTCCATCCCCTATTTGAATTCAAATATTGTACATTTTACATTCAATTGTAGTAGCTTATTCTTTGTAACAAAGGATTACTTTTCCTTTAGAATAGGTATTAGATTAGGACTCTTATACTTATCGTCAAGTAATGATATGGCAGAACAACCATGTGCTCTTATTTTCTCATTCTCAAAAGCTTCTTATTCTTATTCTTTATACTCCATTTCAAATTAATTGAATTGTTGAGACATTTTTTTATTTTTCAAATTAACTTAATTGTTCAATCTTTAAGACTACTTTTAAAATATTCTTACAATTTTACCCTTCATTAGTTAGTATTGAAATTAGTTATTATAATTAATGTTAAGTTATTTTAATCATAAATTTGACAATAATTAATAAGGGTAAAAATGGAAAGTTATGTCTAATTTATGTCTTAATCTTCTTTTCTTAAAGGGTGTGAAAAGAAGTAAAAATAATAATTGAAATTTGTGTGTGTAAATCATTTCGTTAAGGATAAAATAAACATTTTAAAATTAAATTATTACTAATTATAAAAAAAAGTCTTCATCATTGATTTCCTTGCATTGCCGTGGACGAAGCACCACTAGCATACTCTTTATTAAAATGTACATAACTTCTTGTATAGAGCTCAAATTGACAAACGATTCGATGTGTTGGGAACTAGACTCAAAAAACTTTAATTGGATATATAATTCACCACACAACACTTACTAATCCTATGATTGTTTGAAGTTGCAACTTAGACGGGCTCAATTTAAAATTTTGGTTAGTAGCTTCCAATTCAACTTTGTGCTAGAGCTCTTTTTAAAACCTTAAATAGTTAATATGACTGTATCCCCTTGGTTCAGGTCGAGTTACTCATAAAATGCATCATTTGGGGTTCAAATACATTTCTACACCACACAGGCTATGTTTTTTTATTTATTTAAACTATTTATAAAAACTGGAGGTTGGCTTTTTAAGAAAGAAAATATTTGCAAAAATTGTTTTTTGCAAAAAGAAATAATAATATTAATCTAAAACCGACCTCCAAAGGCCAGGTTTTGCTGCATTTTTTCAAATTTTTACGCTAAAGATACCTACCTCTGAGGTCGATTTTTCTATTAAAAAAAACTAAAAAATATTTTTTTTTTAAATGGACCTCATGAGATTGATTTTTTACCGACGTCTTTTAGTAGTGTATTAGTCTCCTCATAAATTTGCGTGAAATAAAAGCATTTTTTTGTCCAATTATAAACCAATGATATATTTGATTAACTTCACACAATTTAAACACATCCTTAGTTTTTTTTCCAAATATAAATGTTAGCTTAAGATTAGATGATATCACAACTGCAAATTCACTCGTCAGTTGGTACAGCTTAAGCATCAAAGCAATTAGATTGAGTTGACATTTCAACAGCAGGATATGCTATATATGATCTAATAAAAGCTTCAACTCATAGCCTTATAAGACTGAAGTGTTTCATCACAATTAAATAATCAGCTGAAATAGTCATTCATCCAATCGCAGAAATAGATACTAATTGGATACAAAATGGGCATTGACAACTTCTCCAATAACATTGAGCCGCGCTGAGTGTTCACCTCTAACTAATGAATGCAAGACAGCCAAACCTATTAATAACAGTAAATCAAGTTAAGATAAGCTCTTTACGCTATGCTTAAACTCTACTTTTAGCTCAACCTCCACCATGATACAGTCATTGACAAAATAGCCTTTTTTCTGATCACACAACTGAGTTAAAGGCATAAAACCTGGAAAACCCCAACTCTGTGTGGTAGTTGAAAACCAAATACAATCTGTAAAAAGTATAATTAAAAAATATATATTAGAAATTATTAGACATGCAAAAAGGAGTTTAATATTATGAAAAAGAGAACTAGCGATTGAATCGTAGTGATATTCATCTCGCAAGAATTCCATATAAAAATTTGCTACTGATACAAATTGAAAAAAGTAAATATGTGCCTTACAAGATAGCTTTTTGCATCCACCATTTGTCTGATCTTTGAGGTTTATGCTGCCATTTACCTTCACTTTTTCATGGTGATCAAAGTCCTTAGCATCAACAGATTTTAGAAATATTGAAATATCACATCCCTTATTGTTTGCATTGCCTTTTGGATACAACGAGAGCTTCCTACACAAGAAATTAACACAAGGATTCAGAAGCAAATAGATTCAAAATGATTGGTGGTACACAATATACAATTACTATGTCCCAAGGAGATGAAGGAATTAAGTACCATTTGTAACCTCCCACAGTAAATTCTTCAGAAACCCAATTTTCACCAAGCTTGGAGAAATTACAGATCTTCCATTCTCGCTTAAATGAGTCAGTAGATTTCACCATAGACAAACATTCACCAATTGCTTGCCTTTGGACGATGAATATCTCTGCTCCAAGCACGCATTTGTCGTCAACAAGGTATCCGTTAGAGGCCTCTTTGAATGTGTTGTGAGAAATAAATTTTGCAAGTCCCCATATAGACTTGATAGGTTGAAAGTGCCGCATTTTTCCTAAACCAAAGCATTGTTGCATCACAGTTTAGCTTATAATTGGAAAAATAAAATTGAAAGTCACTCTGTTGATCAATGCTATTTCACGATAACCATATAACCAAAAAACTTAGATGAGATAGACTAAAGGGAAATGTATATGCTAAGAAGGAACATAATATTATATCTCGCACTGAAAGATAATTGTCACGAAGTTGATTGAACAGAAAGAAGGTACATATAGCATTGACTTCCCAATTAGCAGGCAGGGAAGTTGTCCCTGAAATGGCCAAGTAAACTGAAATATGTCCACTTCCATTTTCATGTGTGTTCCCATCGGGATAAATGATCATTTTCCTGTATCAAATCCATAAATCCATTTATATCTGCTAAACAACATTTACCCCTTCTCTTATCAAAGACTAGAAATACCTTATGGCTCCCAAATACATACAAATCTCAAGAAATAGTCAATAGGACAATATCAAACCTTAAAAACTCATTCAATAATGCATTAGTGAAGATTGACATACGAGTCTTACCATTTATAACCACCAGCCTCAAATTCATTTGATTCAAACTTGTCAATGCCACTCTCTGAAAGTAGAGAAAAAGACTCAATTTTCAACAAATAGTGTCCTGGCGAAGCATCTCTAACTTCCACGGTCACTTCTGTCCATATTGCACAACAAACAAAAAGGATAAGCTTTTTCGCAATTATTCAATTCCATCTAATAACCACAGTAGACAAAAAATACTTCAATTGATTAAGTGTTTTCTCTAAAGGCTAAAACTTTAAGATAAAATGGCACTATTCAGCTTTATATCAAACCGTTCCGAGTGTAAATCTCACCACCACCCAAAATTTGACGCACGAAAAAGGATATGGCGTACGTTACAAAATCCAACAAAATAAGACCAGACAAGTAATGTTAGAGTGCCATTTCACAATTATAAACAAGAAAATCATAAATATACTGACATTTAAGCAAAGAAAACCACAAAACCCTACACTAACAATAAACATAGACTTCACAAATGCACTTTTCATATTTGTTACGAGGCAAATAGAATATTTAAAAAATAAATAAATTGGGGAATCGAACCCTCACCAATAAGGTGATAGAGTTCAGATAGTTAACCAATTGAACTGTTAAATTTTCGAAAGGCAACTAGAATATAATATGCATGTAGACACTAAATAAAACCTTCATCTTCTGTAGCAATCGATCTCATGTTAGTAATAGCGTTATGCAAAATCTGAGTAGCTAGCTGGTTCCCAATGCTTGTGCTCTTTTGTTTTGATACCCTCTGCACAGTTGGAGTTCTAATTAAACGATTTGAATTTGCCGTGCTTTCGGAATCCGGAGAGTGATGCGTCCTTTTAGCTTTTTCAAAGGAAGTTTTCGAATTAAAAAATCATTCCATATCAAAAACAATATCTACTTCCCTTTTTAATCGATTTATTCTTTTACTTTTTTAGTAACACTAATTGACTTTTATAGTGGTCATTTACTACCTCGATTCTCTTTCTAATTATCTACTCTCTCCGTTTCATTTTATATGTCATTTTTTTACTTTGCACTTACATTAAAATGATCTAACTTTACCCTTCTATCCTTATTTAATTTTTTTGGAACTCAAGTTTTCAATCAATGAATATGAATTAATTTATTTTGATTAATTAATTTAACCAATGAACATGAATCATTTACTTAGTTTTTCTAAGTTGGTCAAATGTATATTTTCAAGGTCAATAACTCACAAGAGTAAAAAACGAAGAATATGGTAATTTATGCATTGATTTTATGAAATGACAAGTATTATGGACCAACTATTTATAAAAATGGGTGACATATAAAATGGGACGTAGAAGAAAACTTTCTTTCTCTTTATGGATAACCAATTCATTTTCAAATATAGTTGGGAGACTTTACCCAAGAAAGGGAGTAATATATTGAAAAATTAAATGTTTGACAAAATTTTAAAACTAAATGGAAGTAGAAACAATTTTCTGATGCTGGAGTAGAAGCGATAGCAGAAAATTATTTTGTTTAATGATTAAAATATTCTTTCTATATATACATATTTATCAATATATCCATTATTAGTTAATTAGTATATCACTTAAATTTGATTAAGTTTCATTCAAGAATTGTATTTTTTATTTTTGTATAATAAATTTTTATTTTATTTTATGTTTATATATTATTATTTACATTTTACATATTATTTTACGTTTTATTTTACAGAATTAGAAATAAAGGTAACAACAATATTTTTGTAGGATTAAAAATATGAAGGACTTTATTTATTTATGTGGTGAATATTTCGTATATAGTGGTCTAATTTGTGGAATGGTTCTTAAATTTATGAATATGTGCATTTTAATTAAAAAAAATTGTAATAGATATTTAAAATAGTTTCTCTCTATAAGATAATACTAATATAAAAGACATTGACACTTATCATTTTTCGTAATTTGACTCTCAAAATGAATTTTTAAAAATTATTAGTCAAACACAATTTGCTTATCAAAAGCATTTTTCAAATGAATTACCCAAACACAAATTATTATTATTTTCAAATGATTTTTAAAAAAAGCCATTTTAAAAAAATGCTTCTAGAAATAAGTAGTTTTTAACAATAATGTCAAATATGTTCTTATTGTCATTATACACCATTTAATATAAATATTTTATGATAAAATATGAAATTTATTTATTACTCTTAAGCAGAATGCAAAGTCTATTATAAACAAATGAAAATGATCAAATGGAGTAAGAGTATGTTTGGCAATGTTGTTAGAAGACTAAAAACATTGATTTTGAGAAAAAAAAATTATTTGAAAAATTAAGGTGTTTGACTAATCAGTAAAATTATTTTTAAATGAAGCTGAAACAGTTCTGATGTTGGGAAGAAGCTAAAATTTCCTGCTTCTTAAAAAAAAGTAAAACCAGAAATTTGTTTTTTTCAGACCAAAATAACCCTTCCATATATACATATTTATCAATATATTCCTTATTAATTAATTATAGGCTTTGCACAAATCTCATAGTGTTAAGAGCTAATTATATCCTATATTTACTTTTTTTTTAGATTATAAAATCCCTTAAATCTGGACATCCCAAAAAGTTCTAATACATTGCGTCCCAATTTCAGATACATCCCTCGACGTCTTGATACATCACGTCTCAATTTCGGACACATCACTCAACATCTCGATACATCATGTACGTCTCTATACATCACGTAGGTCCCGATACATCGTAAAGTGATGTATCCGACTGATACATCATAAAGTGATGTATCCGATCGATACATCACATAAAGTGATCTATCCGACTGATACATCAAGTAAAGTAGAGATTTTTGTAAATTTTTTCAAGTGGTTGGAAATTTTAGAGAGTATAGTAAAATAAGTTGTGTATTTATGTAATTTTTTCTTAAATAGATCCTATATTGAAACTTTGATATAATGATAAGTAAAAATGATGTTTAGCCATTGTTGAAGCTCGAGTTTCAAAGTGTGAACATCTAATTTTCGCAAATAAGCTCTGTTTCGAGTGTGTATTGTTTCAACATATTGATTGCGTATTGAGGAGTCTAAATTTAAAATTTTGGATGATTTAACGACAATTTTAGATGAATCTGGTGCTTGGATTCAAGAAAGAAGACGACGTCTTGTACATTGTTGTATACAAATGTATAATGTTGTATATTAATTTTTTAAAACACTAGTAAATAAAAAAGATTACCTGAAATGTGATTTGTGCAAACTGTTATAATGAAAAAACGTCCTTTTTATCGAGATTCGAGAATGAACTATTATATTTTGGACTAAATGAACTATATTTTTGTATACAAAAGCACACACTCAATTTTATTTAACTATGAAGTATCATGGAAATTTACAAAATACAATTTTTTAAAAGTACAATTAATTAATTTACAAAGATTTTAGAACAGTAAAATAAAAATTTAATGACAAAATTACCCCTACTAATCACCAAATCTTGTGAAAACTTTAACGGTGGTGATCGCAAAGCTTTCGGGAGGACAAAATTATTAGTACTATTTTTTTTTAATTTTCTTAAACCCCAATACGAAGCAGAAAGAAACAAAGAAAAAGAAATTCGCGTGAAGCATTAGCTCAAAGACCTTTTTTTCTTTTTGGTCTTTCCCTCCAATGTCTCACTACTCTCTCACATAGTACGGAGTGAGAGCAGTAGAGAAACAGAAGATTCCAGAAGCATTTACTGAATCGCTTCTTCTTCTTCACCAGCGGAAACCCTAACACAGTAAGCCATTCGTTTTCGTTCATCAAGGTGAGATTTATCTATCTCTGGTTTCTCCGTTTTCGCTAACTTCGTCTCCATTCACTTGATTGTGATGTGCATTGCTGTTTTGTTAGTCTTACATTGTGTACTGTTTCGATTTTCTTAATTTTTTTGATTTTTGACCATTTTTGTAAATTGTATGTATTGATTGCTTAATTTTGCCTATTTTAGTCCACATGCATTTTAGTTTCTCCTTTTCCAGTTTTGGAATAGATCGTCTTTGCCTCAGTGTCAAATGCATTTCTTTTGGCATTTATCATATTTGATTTATTCGAGCAACAAGTACCAGCTAACTCTGTGAAGATGAGAAGAAATCACCTAGTGTTTTTGTCTCTGTTGAGAATTAAACCTGAGACATGACCAATGGTGCTCAAGCCACTTCATTTACCACTACGCCACATATTTGGTGCTCAATGTTCAAATTTTCTAATGTGCTTTCTAAAAAATAAATATTATACATACTCAATCTGTTCCATTATATAGGGTTATGTTTTTTCGATTGGACACAGTTTGATATACTCCGTCTGTCCATCTTTTACTAGTTGTCTACTTTTACTTGTCCAGTTTGAAAAAAAAAAAACAAGAGATAATTTACCATTTTATACCTATTTTACCTTAAATATTAAGTACTAATTATTTTCTATTCATTTCCCAATGAGTGAGATGACTTATAATAATTAGGGATGATATAGTAACATTTTCATTTAGTATATTGCTCTTTAAGGGTGTGCCCTGTCTGTAAGTTGCTCAGACTCTTCACTTTTGGTGCCGCACCCGTGTCGACACAACATGGGTGTGGGTGTAGGATCCGTGTCTGATTTGGTCAACCGATTTTGGGTACTTTGACCAAAAGCTAAATGAATTTGAAGAGTGTATTTTTTCTTTTGGCTGTTGGCTTCAGCTTTACCATATACTGACACTGTGTCATTGTTATCTATATGCTTTCAAGGTTCAACTCCTAAGTTCTAATCATAAGTTGGTATGCACTATACACTCTACAATGTCCCGTAGGTCCATTATTCCTTGACACTTATACTACTTGGTCATACACTGTAGTCTGAGCATAGTTGATTTGTGATTTTTTCTTTGTTCTCTTTAGAGCATTAAAATATTATTATTATTAGTTTAGAGTTTGACAGACATTTTAAATTTCAACCAGTCTCTCCACTACTTTATGTTCTTTGTAATATCCGGATAGTATTGATATTTTCAGGTTGGAAAGTAGTAAGTTGTCAATTGCTCAATTCCTTGGTGAAGCTGTTCCAATGCTCATCTCCCCATATGTGCTAAGCATCTTCATGAATTTGGAAGTTATGTGCTTGATTCTAGTGCTCAGTTTAGAAAGCCTTGATGTTTCTGCTTATTTCTTTTCCAGTTTTTCTTTATATGTATCCAATTTTGCTTGTAATATGATCTTTAGACTAATTTTCTTTTACACTGTACAAACTGTTTGACCATAAATTACTTTTCATACAGTACTGCTCTTCATAAATATTAAATTTTAACTTGATTTGAATAGAGTGGAATGTGTACATGGATTGATATAATAGCCTACCACAAGGGAATTGAGGTTTAGTTGTTTGATTGATATATTTTTCTACAACTTTATCCTCGTAGGACAAGAAACTGAAACATGCTTAAAATTTTTGGTAGCTGTGTTCGCATGATGTATCATATGGGGTATAGAAAGGACTCTGATTTCAGTAGCCTTCATCTTTTGATGTTTATTTGGCTAACAACTTCTCCTAGGTCACTGTTCCGTTTGAAACATGGAAATTAGTGAGGGAAGAGAGAGTTGTTGCACACCTGTGGAAGAACCGCCACCAGTCATAATGTCAAATGCAGAGCCGGAGGGAGTTGATCAGCCCAAGCGTACTATAATGATGAGGCCTGGGGATGGAACATCTGGACGAGAGATTTCTTTGCTCGCAAACCACCTAAAAGTTTCTATCAAGTGTCCTGATGAAATATTTTACCATTATAGTGTATGATTGCCAATTATTTAGTCCTTCTTCAGTCATCTGGATTCCCATGGCACTCAATCAAATTTTCTGTGTTGCGCTATTACAGGTCTCTATAACTTCTGATGAAAAGAGGGCCGTTAACAGCAAGGTGATTAGAAGAAAAATTATAGATAGACTTCACGAAACATACTCGTCTGAATTTGCTGGGAAGAAATTTGCTTATGATGGAGAGAAGAATTTGTACACTGTGGGACCTCTACCACACAACAGACTGGAATTCACAGTGGTTGTTGAGGAGTCTAGTGCACGGCAGTATGTCCTTGAAAAATTCTTTGACTGTGTAGTTGCAGTTACTTCAAGGCTTCTATAATATACATTAAGCTTATTTTATACTTTGGTTGCAGTGCTAGTGAGAGCCCCTCAGATAATGGAAGCCTCAATCACTACAGTAAAAGGTCTAAGCATTCTCTACATTCGAAGGCTTTCCTGGTGGAGATTGACTATGCAGCTAAAATACCATTAAGGTCTGTTGATCTTGCCCTTCAAGGAGCTGATCCAGAAAATGTTCAAGATGCATTGAGGGTTCTAGACATTATATTGCGACAACAAGCTGCTAATAGGTAATTACCCTGTTATTCTGGTGACCATCAATCTTTTCCTGAGCCAAAACTTATACAGATATTCATGTTGGTCACAGAGGATGCCTCTTGGTTAGACAGTCATTTTTTCATGATGACTCAAGGAACTTCACAGATGTTGGAGGGGGTGTAATGAGTTGCAGGGGATTTCATTCCAGCTTTCGTCCAACTGATGGTGGCTTGACCTTGAACATGGGTATAACAATGGAAACTCTCCAGTGTAGCTCTCCTATGATTTTTCTCAATCTTAATGTTGCTTAATTCTTGGTTTGTAGATGTGTCTACAACTATGATCCTATCACCTGGACCTGTAATTGATTTTTTGCTTGCTAACCAGAATGTAAAGGAGCCTCGTTATATTGATTGGGCAAGAGTGAGTAATATCTAACTGCATGCTAAAACTCTTCTTTCTTTCAGCTCTCCACACTTCATTAACTTGTAATTTTATACAGGCAAAAAGAATGTTGAAGAATCTGAGAGTTAAAGCTAAGCACAACAACAGAGAATTTAAAATTATCGGTTTGACTGACAGACCTTGCAATCAACAGTTGTGAGTATCCATATGTTTTGTGCATACCTATTGCTAACTGCACAGATATATAACATCCTACTTTGTTGACTGTTTCTTATAGATTTTCTATGAAGGTCAAAAATGGTGGTAGTCCAGATGATGGAGGAGAGACCCTAGAGATAACTGTTTATGAGTATTTCACTAAACATCGTAACATAGAACTTTCATCCTCAGTTTATATGCCATGTCTGGACGTTGGAAAACCAAAACGACCAAACTATCTGCCACTGGAGGTGTGCAGAGTTATTATTGTTTCTGTTTACACTATAGGACCCTAGTTCACTTGACCAGCTTCCAAGAGTCAACTTTTATTTTCTTTCCTTAATATTCAGCTGTGTTATTTGGTCTCCCTTCAAAGATACACAAAGGCATTATCATCGGTCCAGAGGGCATCTTTAGTTGAAAAATCAAGGCAGAAGCCTCGTGAAAGAATTAAAGTTATAACAGATGTAAGTTATTGCAGTCTTGATGGTTCTGATCCTTTTAATTTACGCCTCTGTACCTTACTGGAATTTTGGCAGGCTGTGAGGGACTACAGCTATGACGATGATCCCTTTCTTGTTGCTTGTGGAATCTCAATAGAAAAGCAGCTGATTCAAATTAACGGCAGGGTCCTTGAAGCCCCAAAGGTAGCATCTGCACATTCTTGAATGATAGCGTCCATTAAAATTTTGAATTTCTTTTCTGACTTTACTTTATTATCCTGTAATCTCTAGTTGAAGGTTGGTAACGGCGAAGAGGTCACTCCCTGCGACGGCAGGTGGAATTTTAAGAACAAGGTGCATTTAACCACATAATATTACCTTGTAGTATCCTTATAAAACAAATTTCCTTATAGTTTAGGGTGTCAACTGCGAATATAATGAGACGTGACAATCATCTGTGGTTGTCCTCTATAATTTTGTTACTACCTGGGGATCAACCTTTTGAGAACTTGACTATGAAGGAAAGGATGAACGGTGGATATGAATTTGTCCCCATTATTCTCGATCTGCGGATAATCTTTTTGGGAAATTGAAGAAGGTTTCTATTGTTACACGTTACCTACTGTAGTGAAAATATTATAATGTTTACTGCAGTTTTTTGGTTGACCGCAAATTCCACTCTCTCTCTACCATTTTTACTTGTAGCATCTTTTCAACCCTGCACGAATTGAACGCTGGGCAGTGGTCAACTTCTCTGCCAGTTGTGATACAAGTCACCTTTCAAGGGAGCTTATTAGTTGCGGAAGGAGCAAAGGCATTGTATGTAGTGTCACATTTATATCTTTCATCGTGTGCTTTGTTGCTGTGTATTCTGGGCTCAAATACTTTCTTTTCCTGTCTATCAGCATTTTGAGCGCCCACATACGCTCATTGAGGAAGATCCCCAGTATAGGCGAGCTGGGGCTGTAGTTCGAGTAGAACAGATGTTTGAAGAGATAATAGCTAGACTGCCTGGCCATCCTGATTTCCTCCTCTGTGTCTTGCCAGAGCGGAAAAACTCAGAGTTATATGGTAATGTGCTATGTTAGTCCTGCTCACGCTGCTTTCAATGTCCTATACTAATTTATACATTTAATAATGTCAAGGACCTTGGAAGAAAAAAAGTTTGACTGACTTGGGAATTGTTACTCAATGTATCTCTCCGTTAAAGATCACTGATCGATATCTAACAAATGTGCTTCTCAAAATAAATGCAAAGGTAATCTTCTGAATCTGCGATCAACAGTTTGGATATTTTAAACTTTCAGTTATTCTGAGTTGGGATAGTTTTTTCTTTTGCTTGTGCTTAAAAGCTTGGAGGGACCAATTCATTGTTGGCTATGGAACATACCTCTCATCTACCGCTTATTAAGGACACTCCAACAATGATCCTGGGAATGGACGTCTCTCATGGATCTCCTGGTCAATCAGATATTCCATCAATTGCTGCGGTTGTTCTTTTTCCCAAGAAAATTTCTCTTTTCTTTTGTCAATTGCGTTGCAACTGATTTCCTATGCCTTATTATCACGGTTCTTCCAGGTTGTGGGATCCTTATACTGGCCATTAATATCCAAGTATAGGGCAGTTGTGCGCAGTCAATCTCCAAAGTTGGAAATTATAGAATCCTTATACAAGCCTTTACCAAATGGAGACGATGAAGGAATCATGAGGTGCATCTTTATATCCAATAACATGTCAAGTCTTCTATGACAAACTATGTACAGAAGTATTTGAATTTTATACATGTACTTGTGCTGCAGAGAACTACTTCTGGACTTCTATAGGACAAGTAACGGGCATAAGCCAGCTCAAATTATTGTCTTCAGGTACTCCAATATTCATGTTTGAAGTCAAAGTTGCAGATGCTTTTATACATATGAGTAGTGACATATGTTGCTCGGACTCTCCAAAATGCTCCTGCACCCCTGTTGGATCCTCCAAAAATTCACTACTTCTCGAGGATCCGACACACACTCAAAGGCATTTTTGAAGTCGGAGCAACATAGGTCGTGACAGTTGCTAACTCAAACAAAAAATTGTTGCTTTAACCCCAAATTTAGCTTTTTTATTTAAGATATATTGGATGCTGCTTCATATGATTGCATAAAATCCTTTTAGTTTGCATGACAGATGCTCCTTGTTGTAGGCATTTTTTCTATTGTAAAATATTAGCAGTAATGTCATGCACATAGGCAACAAGATGAAAAAGTTACATCTTAATATTTCAAAATTCACATATATGTAATTTTTGTGGACAAGAGAAGTAAGATATAGCCGTATTGGTTTATTCAAGGTGCAGTAAGCCAAGCTGGCATAGGCACCATATTTTAAAAGAAAGTTAATAGGACTGAGTATCATAAAGCACACTATTACAAGGTCAAAGTTGGAGCCAATCATTCTGGATAAACTAAAACAAATCCAGAATCTTATAGTTTCTCCCATGAGATGATGCGAGTTGCAGATCAGTGTTCTTAGATGTCATCTTCACATCTTGTCAATCTTGAATGCCTTTTGATAGGACAAATCATCTTCACCTGAGATAGATTGAAATAGTACATCTATGTTCCTAAGCTGTGCAATTTGTTTTGGCAGAATACATTGGGAAGTGGGAACCCCCACCCCCCTGAACTTGGCACTATTTATTCTGTCCACCTTGAACAATTTTTGGTCCTAATTATCACCCCTGAACTTGGTAGTTTGATAACTTCAACCTCATGGATGATCTCAACTCAAGGAAGTCCTGTCATGACCCATTTTCTAAACAAGCCGTAACTGGCACCTGGTGCCTTACTTGCCGAGCAAATCAGCTTGACAGTTCTAACCTGTACTTTATTAATTAATATCACATACCCCACGTGCATTTAAAATAAATAACTAAACTTTTGGATCAATACTCTATTCCAACAATTTTTAAATAATCCAAAAATATATCCAAATCTGTAAACAACTAGAAATTATTGAAAATGATGCCATGTAATGTGAACAATCATAACCCAACTAAAAACACGTCTATGAAGCCTTATTGGAGTACCAAGGGGAATGCACACGACATAGATTTCCTGGCCAATGCCAATCCCCAGAACAAATGCTGGATTAATGAATAAATGAAATAAAAATTGGCTCAAAAAAAAGGAAAGAAAGAACAAAAAAATTTCTAACTGAAAGAGGAGAAACTCCATGGTCAAGGTCAGAACTCACCAAATCAACTTCTGGAATAAAGCAACCTAGCTCGTAGTCTGCTTGTCTATGAAGCTTGTGTCTACATTGACCTAATTGACATAGGTCAATGCAGGTTCCACAAAGAGAACGTCAATACGCTACTAGCGTTACTCAATGAGTCTCAACATTCTCCTCACCAAAGTCAAAACAAGACCATGAATAGAAACATGTGGGTAATGAAGGGATAAGAGAGGAAACAATTCGTAACTCATCCTAAAGTATCGTACAACAGTGAAGCAGGAAAACATAAAACTTATATCTTAGTTCATTTATTCATTCTTTTCACTTTCTTTAAAGTTGTTTCAGTCGACTAAACTTTTCTTGTGCCCAACTGTGACAACTAGTAACCCTTTATATGATTACTGGTGTCCCTTTATATGACCACCAATCTTATGTGCCTTGTTATGACAATATTAGCAACCATTTGTACAGCTGTTTGTGACCCTTTATTTTTTTCTATCAAGTAATAATTTTCACATTGATAGGGTGTAAAAAGTGCTCACCAAAAGGTAGAGAACGTTACAAAGGAACATGGTTTTCTGCAAAAACCATCCAATCCTCTCTACCTATTGGAACCTCTTGGGTGCACCAAAAAGAAATAAGAGCAAAGAGACTGTCTGTCAAATAAGCAAATTTTTTCTCTACGCTCTCAAAAGATCTCCTATTCCTCTCTCTATACTGTCTATATGAGTGCCAAGCAGCATCCCCTTCTCTGTTTCTTCTCTCCTGTCTTCTAAAGGCCTGACTAACCACCGAGTCTTTCACAGTGCCCGACATTATCACTCAACTCTAAACCATCTTAGAATTTCTCTCCACAAAGAAGATGTTAACCAATAATGTAATAAAAGGTGGTTTATGTCTTCTCCAGATTCTTTACACATGAAACACCAACTGACAGAAGTGATCTTCTTCTTCCTCAAATCATCTGCCATCAAGATTACCACCCTCATAGCTAACCAAGTGAAGAAACAAACTTTTTGAGGTACCCTGGGGATCCATACCGAACTTTGTGGAAAAGTTGATTCCTCCCTGGATAGGAGTTTCTCATAATAATATTTAACAAGAGTATATGCTCCTAATTGCTACAAGGAAAATAGGTTGGTTTGGGAAGAAATAGGATCAGTGAGCAGTCTGATTGAGGGACCATGGGCTCTATGTGGGGATTTCAATGTGGCGAGGGTCACTTCTGAGAAGAACTGTAACGGGAGAACAAAGGGCATGAAGGAATTCTCAAATCACATTGAAGACAAGAAGTTAATTGATCTGCAATCGAAGGATGCTACT
Source organism: Solanum tuberosum (assembly GCF_000226075.1). Classification (NCBI taxonomy): domain Eukaryota; kingdom Viridiplantae; phylum Streptophyta; class Magnoliopsida; order Solanales; family Solanaceae; genus Solanum; species Solanum tuberosum. The sequence continues at coordinate 532,027 of NW_006239186.1, read as the reverse complement.
TACATGGGCGACACCTGGTTCAAAGGGGATCAATAGGAAGCTGCCTCCAGGATTTATAGGATCCAAATTTCAGAAGAATTGGATGCTAATTTCAATAATATTTAAAACAAATACCCCTCCAAAGATTGAGTTCATACCACATTCCATTATCTTTGTTGGGTGGATCTTGGGAGAAACAAGAACTATTTCAAGTTTGAAAATTGGTGGCTGAAAAAAAAAAGGTTTTATTGACACAGTTAATGGTTGGTGGGATTCTTTCACTTTCATCGGAAGACTTGCCCATGTCTTAGCATCCAAACTCAAAGCTGTGAAAATTATGCTAAAGGAACGGAGGAAAGGCGATACTAGGAATCTGAGCAACCAGAGGAAAAAACTACTTAAACAGATGGCAGTAATAGATGCAAATAGGGAAGATAGAAGAGATAACAAAAAAGGTAGAGATCATGTTAAAGTATGATAATTTGTTCAAGAGGGAAGAAAGCCTGTGGAGACAGAAAATAAGAGCCTTATGGCTAAAGGAAGGGGACAAGAACACAAATTTTTTTCACAAGATGACCAATGCACATAGAATATATAACAACATAGACTAACTCATGGTACAAGCGGAAGTCACTCAAGAGCCACACCGAGTTGACGGGGAAATCATTGAATACTATAAAGAAATTGTACACTAAAACTATTGAAAAAAATCCTTCCTTGCCATAATGCCTCCACATGCTCTCTGGAAATTCTGAAAATGGGTTCAAAATCCTCATCCACCCTTCTGCAATCTCCCTTTAGGGAAAGTGCAGGCCATTTCAACACACCTTTGTACGAAGGTAACTTTTGCTTCCTAGCTTCTAGGGAGAAGTAGGAGTTTCTCTCTCTAGACATCTCTCACAGCCCTAATATTGAAACCTAGTCAACAACTATGTATCAGGTCATGTTGTGTCTCATTGTTAGTGACCCTTTGAATAGTTACTTGTAACCCTTTGTAGGGTTGCTATTCATGCTATGCCTCGTTATGACAAAATTAGTAACCCTTTATACGGTTACCAGTTATTTAAGTTTGCATTAAAATTTCAACATTTTAACTTTATCATAGTCATAACATAAGAGGGTACATTATGGCTTTCAGCACTATGAAAGAGAAGTACACAATTGTGGAGGCTCACACTCGTTGCATGATACTGGGATGGGTGAGATTTTCCCTTCTCAGTCGCGTTTTTAGGGGAATTAGGCACTGTTTTAGGGCTGGGCAAGGTTAGCACAAACTACTCATGCACAAATAGGCATACACAACCTTAATATTCACTAGACAGATAAGCAAACAAAGGAAGACAGAGAGCAGTGGATAAACTTATTCAATGATAAGCAATGTGAGCTCACTTGTTCCAATTAAACTCACACTAACATTTAGATACATTTAATCAACACTTTATGGGAATGACTTCATAAGGAAAGAACTTAAGTTATAACAAGTCGTAACTCACCTCAAGTTTCTTCCTTCCTAGCAAGGTTAACTACTACGCGTGCCAACCACAATCAACAACCCAATCTACATCAAATAATGTAATCAGTATCAATCTTAATGTCAAGTAAATTCAATTCCACCAATTCAACTTTTGGCAAAAAATTCCAATGAGCTTATGCCCGTTTCTAGTTCTTATCCCGATTCGACAAAGGTAAAGTATCTCCTTCAAGTCGCTACTGAAATGATACAGAACAACTAGTATTTTTATCATGTTGGTTGGCTACTGCTTAAAGCAATAAATTTGCTTCCTCTAAGCCACCAATTCTCCTTCGTGTTGCTAACAAATCAATGTGAAGCTCTTAACACCTTTTGGTCTTCTATTGTTATTAATAAACATTCCAAAGTTTCCAACTTTGAACTCTGTTGGCGATTTGCTGCAGTAACCAAGTTTTAGATTCCCAATTCTTCACCTTTCTTTATAATTTGGAACTCTATTCACCATTCAAGGCCTAGCTTTTTATGGTACTAAAATTAATTATCTCCACAATCGAATAGACAATTTCATAAAAAGAACAGAAGTGAAACTAAAGAGAACAAAAAATTCCTTACCTGCGTTAATCACAAGAACCGTGAAGTCAAATGGATTGCAGCAACTGGCGTAAAATAATTAGGTTTCGTTTGTATCATAATTGTGTTAATGCATTGCTGATTGATCTCTTTTTTTCACGTGCAAACATAAAGCTACATTTTGACATTTAAGGGCTTGGCCCACTTATTCTCTTCATTAGTTCTTTTAGTTTTTAAAACACACACACACACACACACACATATATATATGTATCATTATTAAACCCCTTCTCACCTATACCATGTATAATTGGCATGTTCTCCCAACACTTGATTTACATAGTGTGACCCGTTGTACTCCTCAGACACATTAGTTGATTATTAAGCCCGTAATTACCAAAATTGTAAACCTTGAAACTTACTGAACTTTACATTCTGTCCCCATTAAGAACATTTGTCCTCGAATGTCTAATTCAAATAATACATGATCTAAAAGAATCTTACGCCTTGTTCCATATCCACTATTCTCTTAAGACACCAAAATTTGGCCAACTCCCAAAATTTTCAGAACTTTTGCCAGAGTTCCCCCCTTGTAACTAGAGCTATCCAAAAGTTTCAACCTGTCCAATCTCAATAATCTCAAACTCATACAACTGTCCAACTGTAATAAATTATCAGCACTCACAACCAGACATATATTCCACATAATCTATTAAAATTTTCCACATTCAAACATATACAAATAAAGTGAATATTTTCAAAAAGTTAAATTTTACATACTACCTCCTTCCTCAAACAAGGGTATCTTTTCTTCATTTCTTCTTTGGATTTACATGTAGCCTTTTCTAATTGATGGTTACGCCACAAGACTTTTACTGACGTTACATCTTTGGTTCTCAACCTACGGACTTGCTTGTCAAGGATCTCTAAAGGTACTTCTTCATACATTAAGCTCTCTTTAACTGAGGATAGTTTTGATGGAAAGTCTAGCTCGTAAGCCACCTTACTCATCGTGCTCAAAATTTTATAAGGTCCAACAAATCTAGGACTCAACTTCCCTTTCTTTCCAAATCTTATGACTCCCTTCATTGGTGACACATTCAAGAACACAGTCACCTATTCACCTTCCTTAAATTCTAGATCCCTGTGCCTCTTGTCTCCATAAGACTTTTGGCGACTCTTAGCTATATAAGGTATCAAGCTAGGTGAATTTTAACCATTCTACTTGTTAAAACACAATGATCTCTAAATCTACATTTAAGATCTTGTGAAGCTATGTTGAAGTTTTGATTGACAAATTGTGTACAAGTGACATTCACATGCTGAAGAAGAAAGATAGAAGTATCAAGAATCAGGGGTTATTGGAAAGTTTGAGAAGAGGTTGGCAACATGGCAAATGCAATACCTCTCCTTTGGTGGTAGAGTAACACTTATCAATAGTGTTCTAGACAGTTTACCTACTTATTACATGGCCTTGCTCCCAATGCCAAGTGAGGTTATAGAACAGATTGACAAGATAAGAAGGGACTTCCTCTGGAAAGGCAGCAGGGAGAAACACAAATTTCATCTCATCAAATGGGAGAAGGTCACACAACCAAAATACCAAGGAGGTCTTGGCATTAAGAACCTTGCAGCCCACAACAAAAGTATGATGATGAAGTGGCTTTGGAGATACAACTTGGAAGACGCAGGGCTCTGGAAAGAGGTCATCATAGCTAAGCATGGAAGGCTGAATCAATGGTGCTCAAATATTACTACACTTCCTTACGGAGTGGGACTGTGGAAGAGTATTAGGATGTTGTGGGATACATTTGATCAGAACGCTTACTTTGAATTGGGCAATGGTGTACTCCTAAAATTTTGGACAGACAAATGGCTTGGAAATACCACTCTTCAGGAGGATTTCCCAGATCTGTTTAGAATTGCTCAAGATCCCAATTCTATTATTTCTGCTAATAGAGAAGGGATCAATTGGGATCTAAGATTTAGAAGAAATATGCACGATTGGGAAGTGAATGATCTGGTAGACCTTTTTGCTAGACTACAACATTGTCACATTAATCTCCAGGCAGCTGATAAGCTCAAATGGGGACACCAGAAAGGAGTTTATACAGTCAAGGAAGGGTATCAACAGTTGTGCTCTAGATTGGTAGACCTTTTTGCTAAACTACAACATTGTCACATTAATCTCCAGGCAGCTGATAAGCTCAAATGGGGACACCAGAAAGGAGTTTATACAGTCAAGGAAGGGTATCAACAGTTGTGCTCTAGAAACCCCGTGATAGCTAACTGGCCCTGGAAACTCATTTGGAGGACCAAGCTACCACCTAAGGTAGTTTTTTTTACCTGGATAGCTCTATATGAGGCATGTCTCACCCAAGACAACATAAAGAAAAGAAAAATCCAATTCCCAAACAGATGCTATATGTGCAAAAAAGAGGCTGAAACCCCTAGACACCTTCTTCTTCATTGTGAGGTGGCCTCAGAATTATGGAGCATGTTTTTTTGTCTCTCTGGCATTTGGACCACACCCCTCACTGTTAAGAATGAATATGAGAGTTGGAGTCTATGGAAAGTTGACAAAGCCATCAAGAAGATCTGGATTATGATACCTGCTTGTATTTTTTGGTGTATTTGGTTAGAGAGGAACAAGAGATGTTTTGATGGAGAGTCAACTGCTTTAGGCATTTTGAAGACTAGGTGCACTGAAAATTTGTTTAGTTGGACCAACTTGTATCCTGCTGTTAATGCAGAACAACTTCAGGATTTTACTAACTCATTAGCTCAGCTTATATTGTGCTGTTAAGGATGCATATGAGAATTGGAGTCTATGGAAAGTTGACAAAGCCATCAAGAAGATCTAGATTATGATACCTGCTTGTATTTTTTGGAGTATTTGGTTAGAGAGGAACAAGAGATGTTTTGATGGAGAGTCAATTGCTTTAGGCATTTTGAAGACTAGGTGCACTGAAAATTTGTTTAGTTGGACCAACTTGTATCCTGCTGTTAATGCAGAACAACTTCAGGATTTTACTAACTCATTAGCTCTGGCTTAGATAGTTTGTATAGTTTAGCCAGAGATTTTTTTTGTAAGCTCAAATGCCATATCTTGTAAATTTTGCATCTTCCTGATGCTGTTATTAATACCACTTATCTTATCAAAAAAAAGAATCAGGTCCTCATAGATCTCCAAAGAAGGGACACAAAAAGCAACACTGCCAAAGGAACTCATCAAAGAACTTGTTCCTTTGAGCAGAGAAGGAGACTCTCGAAGAGAGAAGATTGAGACGGTTTACATGTGCACTAGATTTTCATGAAGAATGTAGCTCTCCAAGGAACTGTAAAGGTATACAAGGAAAGTTACGATAAACTTGCACATGGAATTAGTTTTAAACAAGGAGTTGAAGAAGCAAGTGTTAAACCAAGTCAAATTCGGATTGGATTCTTGGCAAATGTTGAACGGATATCTAGAAGGCAGCGACCTACTCCTATATAAACAACGCATTAAACAAACTTTGGAGTTTGATCACATCCAAAGACAGAGTCCTCAGAGTGTTCCCAGTTCTACATGAAGAGTCTCGAAGAAGAAGTTGTTGCAACAAAGAACCTGTCCCTATCAAGTTTATCTATACAGTTTTTTAGTTTGTAATAGGTAGTTTCTTGAAGTAGTTTCAAGGGAGGATCATTACATTCTTTTAGATTGTAGTAGGTGTTATCTTGAGTTGTAAAGGGTGGAAGGAAAAGAGTATAGAGGGTAGAGAAGATGGGATTGTTGGGAACAAGTCCTAAGTTGTTACAAGAGCGGTTGTAAACCTTGAATTATAGTGGATAGTTGGATCGTGCTTTTTGATTCCTAAAGTAAGAAAGTTTTCCACGTCAAATACTTGTGTTGATTTGCTTTCCGCGATTCACCTTCTTGCATAGTTGCTCAAAGAACATGGTTCTTTGAGTGCTTAGGACGCAGCCAAACTAACACTACTATATACCTTTGCTAGTGTATTGAGGTTTATGTGGCTGAGACTTTTATAGCAGTCCCTTTTCAAAGTTTCTGTTTGCAATAACATGATGATTGTTCTTAATTATTATATCGATAACCATTTGCAGTTGACCTAACACTGTTCTTTGTTAGGGATGGCGTCAGTGAATCACAGTTTAGTCAAGTTCTGAACCTTGAGCTAGATCAAATGATCAAGGTAATGTCCTTTTTATCTGAAAATTGTTTATGCCTTCTGTCATTCTGATAAACTCATACATAATACTGCATCGTAGAGTTATTTTTCTTTATAGAGATGTTTAATTTCTTATCTTATGTTTTTCATGACACAAAATTAAATGAATATTAGGATTTAATGCTTAAATTGAGGAATCTCTTAGGATCTGAGTTCTATACATCATCCATCAGTTGTTAGTTCCTGGATGTTTATTTTTAGGTCTCATGTTTTCTGAAAAACAGGCATACAACCATCTTGGTGAGGGCGGCAACCCTAAGTTCACCTTGATCGTGGCTCAAAAGAATCACCATACAAAACTATTTCAAGCTAATGCAGTTGATAATGTACCACCAGGTCTGTAACTTTCCATTTACTCTTTTGTTCTACTTCAACTTATGTGTGCTAAGGTATTATTTAAAATGCACTCTCTCTCTCCCCTCAGGTACTGTTGTAGACACAAATATTGTGCATCCTAGAAATAATGATTTTTTCATGTGTGCACATGCGGGGATGATTGTAAGTTACTCTAATCCCTTTATCCATCGGGGGTTTCCTAGATTTTGCCCTACTTATCCTGGCGCATGGCCCTAGTAGATAATTAGTTATTTCTTGGAGTCATTATGTATTACCTGGGCTTTAAACTTTTTAATTCTATCTCCTTCAGTGCTTCAACAATGTTAGAATAATGTAAACTGATATAGTCTGTCTCTATAAATTTTACTACAGGGAACAACTAAACCTGCACATTATCATGTATTGCTTGATGAGATTGGTTTCGCACCTGATGTCTTGCAAAATCTTATACATTCACTATCATATGTGTAAGCTGTCTGATTTGTAATCTATAAGTTATTATGATGCACTTTGCAAGTTCAATGTGATAGTACTTTGTTGTCTTTCAGGTACCAAAGGAGCACCAGTGCGACCTCTATTGGTAATTCCTCTTATCCTGCATTAAAATTTTTGAATTATAGAATTAGCAAAATTAAGCAAATCATCCAACTTCATTGTTGCTGCAGTGGCTCCTGTGCGTTATGCACACCTAGCAGCACAACAATTCGGGCAGTTTGACAAGTTTGAGGACCACTCCGAAACTTTGTCAGAACAGGGAAGTGTAAAATCAATTGGGACTACCCCAGTCACCGAACTGCCCAGGTTGCACAAGAATGTCAGCGACTCAATGTTTTTCTGTTGAAAATTGTAAAGTTTTTAACTGCATATGCTGTAAATCCTTAGTAGTTGGTAGTATAGTACCCGGCTCCAAATTTTGTCGAGGCTTTCGGTTAGTAAAGTACTTTAAGGTCGTCTAACAAGGGGAAAGGATCATGCTTCGAGCGTTTTTTTTTGGACGTAATTAAGATAAAAATTTCACCATTTAAAGGGCATAGAATTTTGGGCGTTGCTCCAACCAGCTATTGTAGAAGTTGAACTGATTTTTGTATAGTCAATGTTTGCCTAAATTTGGGGCTTGATTTGTTCAACAGCAGTTGGCTGTTTAGTGTTGAAATTTATCCGTTATGCGTCTGTCATTTTCATGAATATTTACAAAATTTATTTGCTAATAAGATTGCTAGTTTGGCGAATGACTCAGAAATTGTGAACGGACTCAAAACATATTCAACAGCCAGTTCATGCTTAACATTGCTCGATCAACAAATTCTATTATCTAAAAGAATTTTTAAGGGAAAAAAAAAAACAAAGCAAAAAGACTTGTTCTTACAAGTCGCAACAAAGATAAAAGCCAAACCACTTCAAAACTTGCAATTCCTTTCCTTGCCATTCAGCATGCTTCCTCGATTTCTACATTACAAGTCCAATTCCCATGCCCAAATGAGGAAAGAATTCAATAGCTGCTCATACTAATACAACGCAAATCAGTTAACACCGCTACGAAATGGTTTGACAGAATTTCCTCCAGTAGCTTGACCAAGTCATCATAGTCTCCCACAACCTGTAGAAGTTTTCAATTTAAGTCCTGCCATATAATACAGCTTCTTCAAGCTTTCCAACCTACAGATAGTGCATAGTACTTTAGATTGTTTGCTATTTATGTGACTAGTCTACACGACACCTAAAACACTAATGAAATACATATTCTGAAGACAAGCCAACAACTGATTTTCTTATACAATCCTAGAAAGAGTGCAGGAATAAAATTATTCAAGGATGCATCTAAACAATGTCAAAGGAAGCACCAAAATGTTCATTTCTTTGGAAATATACAAACATGTTTCTCAAAGCAAACACATTTCGTTTCAAGTTTAACCCGAAGAAAGACACTACTCAGGTAGGCTTTACCAAAGGGATCACTAACAGGACATCTTTTCTCTTTCATCCAGAATAGAGTTTAAATTGGACGGCTCAAATCTGTCTTATTTAGCTGTAAATCCATTTACCAAAATAACCAGTCAAAATAATACATTTTGATGAAGTAAAACACTAGACAGAAAACAACCTAGCTATATCACATGAAAGGCTTACAAATTGTATAGTTCAGCTACCTTTATATATTCTTCAGATTGTGTTCATAATGAGTTCATACTTGTAATTATATCTTCTTTTGTTGACCCATCGACCCCTTTTGCCACATACCTATGAGTTTTTTTTTTTAATGCATCACCATGTCTACACCTACTTAAAGCTTGTGTCCTGCCTAATCTCTAGCATGAACCTGAATTCTTCTCAATATAATTTAAACTAAAAAAAACTGAATTTTCACCACCAAGTTGGAATTTTTTTAAAGTATTTGCTTATGGGGTGTTGCAGTCTTCTGTCCTGCAGGCTGCAGCATCATCTCTCCAAAGGTTATGGAATGATGCATACCTTGTACCATTTTTTTAACAAGTTTTATACATAGAAAGAAAGATGAAGCAGCAGAAGCATGTGTAATGTTAGCAGGAGTTCTAGGATGTGAGGTGGGATCCTTACCTACTGTGTATCTAGGGCTGTCTTTGGGTGCAAAAAGTAAAGCTCTGGAAATCTGGAACGGTGTTATAGAAAGGTGTGAAAAAAGGCTTTCTAACTTGAAGGGGCAATATTTATCATTAGGCGGCAGGATCATTCTAGTCAATAGTGTATTGGATGCTCTCCCTACCTATGTCATGTCTCTGTTTCCTATCCCTTCTAAGGTTTTGAAAAGATTAGATTCCTTGAGGAGGAATTTCATTTGGCAAGGTAACAAAGAAAAGAAAGCAATTCATTTGGTCAAATGGGAATGCCTCATCACCAGCAAAAAGGATGGAGGACTTGGCATTAGAGACCTCAAAGCTCATAACCAAAGCTTGTTGATGAAATGGTTATGGAGATATAACTTGGAGACTGATGCATTATGGAGGAGATTTATACATGATAAATATGGCCAAGATGACCAGTGGTGCTCAAATTCTGTGAATTGTCCCTTTGGAGTCGGAGTTTGGAGAGCCATTAGATCTTTTTGGCCACTTTTGGCTGGAAATGTCAGTTTCAAAGTTGGCAACGGGAGGAAAATTCTCTTTTGGCATGACAACTGGTTTGGGCACGGTCCTTTAAAAGTTTTGTTCCCTAATTTCTACACTATTGCTACTTTACCAGATATTAACCTTGAATCAGCTAAAGGAGTACATGGGTGGAATATCACTTTTAGAAGATTATTACATGACTGGGAATTGGAAAGAGTCGTGGACTTGTTCAAGACCTTGGAATCTTTCTAGGGCTTCAAAGAATCTGAGGATAGGTTGTGCTGGAAATCTGGTAGTGATGGAGTCTACACTGTCAAATCTGCATACAACTACCAGATTAGACAAAATGCACAATTTGACCAGTGGCCATGGAAGTTCATCTGGAAGACCTAGGCCCCCCTTACAAAGTCTTATGTTTTTCTTGGCTAGTAGCAAGAGAAGCATGTCTCACTCAAGAAAACTTAAGAAGAAGGGGATTTCATCTATGCTCTAGATGTTGTATGTGTGGTGCAGCCGGAGAAGACAATAGCCATCTGTTTCTACATTGTCCCATAACTGGACAATTGTGGCAACTTTTTTGAACTTGGTAGGACTAAGATGGTCTATGCCAGCAACAAGTTGTGAATTATTGAAGTGTTGGAACTATATTGGCGGTGCAGTGAGACAAAAGAAGTACGTGGAACTTGTCCCAGCTTGTATATGGTGGACAATTTGGAAAGAGAGGAACTACAGAATTTTTTGAAGACAAAAGCAATCCTGTGCAGAAAATCAAGAAGAATTGTATTCTTTTGTTCCCTTTTTGGTGTAAAGAAAACTATGTAGAGGAGACTGAACCACTAGTTGATATGATAGGTTCCTTGTGAAGCTGTAGTCCTAAGCATGGTTGGGTTTTTGTAATTGTAGATAGCACTGTCATGGTGCAGATCTAATTCATATATATCTATAAATATATACATGTTACCAGTTTCAAAACAAAACAAAAACATGCGTAATGAGTAAGTACAGACACCTTACTTGGACTAGCTTAATAAAATCTTGATTATTCAGCAGAAAGCATATAGCTGATGTGCCGATCTAAGGAGCATAGAACAGCTTATCAGGAAATGAGAAGTGAGTAAAAAAAGAACAGATTCTTTGCCACATTGTGGACAAAATAATGGCCTTCAAGTTCATCATAACTCAAGGTAATTGGCGAGCAAACTGTAACTTATTAAAAAGCTCGTTGTCACGCAATAATAAAATCAGAGTGCCAAGTATATCTTCAGCTTGCACGTACCTTGACTAATTCCACGGGGTACCTACTACCTTCCACCCACACAGATACACGTCCCCAAGGCTTGAACAGATGGAAAGATGAGGCAATCTATTAACAGTGTATCACATCTAGTTGAATAGCAACATCATTTATGTGCTAAGGTGTGATGCTTTCCAGTTTTAGGTGTTAAAGTGACATGTTCTTTTGTACTTTAAAGTTTATACCACTTTAACAGGAACTAGTACCTGTGATCCACATTCAAGTAGCTTGATTGATCATTTTTGCAATTCTTCATGCGACTTGACTAGAAAGTAGTTTAATTAAGACAAGCATCAGTAATGAACCAGAAAAGAAAACGGGTTAACAATTATATAGTTCCTTCTTTTTTTATGAAACAAACATATATAAATTCTTGTGAATCAATTCTAAATAGTTCACCACAAAAGAGCTAAGAGGTACTGTATAATTATATTTCAGGATCATTCCCTTAATTGATATTTTTGGAGAAGTATTCTACTTTTTCTTGTGAAGACCAAGAAATATTATGAAGTTATTTATAAACAACAATCGCTTTTTCATACTCCACATGTACATCTTATTTATAGTCAAAATTAGAAGAGAATAGGTTGGCATCAAGTATATCGGTCTATATATCTATTAAACTGATCTCAAGAAACAAAACAAAAAACTGAAAAAAGAAAACTAAGTTAGAAAGTAGAAAACAAAAAGTAAAGTTGAGTGTTGATACTTAAAGATGCAAAATTTTACATCATCTGACATCAAGTATGGAAGTTTTACAGCATCTTTGTGCAAAGAGCTTAAGAGGACGGGGGTGGAAGCTAAGTTACAATAGCAGTCATGTGACATTCCACAATATCGGCCAGCAGAAAATTACCTGGACCATAGATAAGTTGGGATTTTTTACCAACTTATCACTATCTTATACTTGGGTGTTTGAGTCTAGAAGTGATACTTTTAGGTTAAGTTCCAATGGGAAGCGCTTGATTTTAGGGTAGAATGTCAAAAAGTTGATTGGGAGATTTAAAAAAAAAGAAAAAAAGAGATCAAGTTGGAAGCTAGTAAAGGCCTATTCTCAATTAATTCTGCTTATACAATTTTAATGCTTCTGGAAATCAATGCATATGGCCTTGGGAACATATCGGTAAGGTTAAAATACCATACAAAGCACATGTTGGTTGCTACAGAGGCATGTCTGACTTATATTCCAGATGTTTTTTTTGTGGGAAGGAATCTGATACCCTCAATCATTTTTTTATTCACTGTGCAGTCACAGGAGTTAAGTGGGCTATGCCGAAATCCAAAAGAGACCTGATGAAGTGTTGGAACAACATGGGAGGTATAGTGAGGCAGAAGAGATGCTGGAGCCCAATCCCAGCTTGCATATGGTTGACAGTAAGAAATATAAATTCAGATGACTACTGTTTCACCAAATACTGACATCATACTTGAGAAATCACAGCAACCGCCAAAGGTCCCTAAGGCAGAGATGAGATTCACCAAATCGTGGCTGAGGTTGCTGGGATCATTATTGTGATCAAATCAAACATACAATGAAGCACCAGCAAAAGCTCTCGACATAAGATCTTCTCATTTTTTGTGCTGCCAAAAAGATTCACCAATTGAAGATGGAGCAACAATAGTTTCGTCAAACAATCCAAATAACTTATGCCACAGATACTTGCAATTTAACTTGTTAGTTGTACACTTGTACTTGTTAAAAAGCATTTTACTAATCAAAAGTACCATTTGTAAGCCTTCATTATTCTGGAATAACATACGCAGGTAACAACCACCACAATGTATTATACAAGTTCATAAACAGGTGAGGGTAGTAACTTCCACCACTGGCACTTCAAAATCAATGAAAAAGAATTCTTGTTCAACTCATAAAAGGTAATTTCAAATTTGAAAATGAAATACTCGTTCGAAGTATTAGAGTTTTAACTTCATCAAGTCATTCTACAAAGGACACTTGAATAATTTTCCTTTAGTTCAGAGAGGTTTTACGCGGAAGTTCTTACCACAGAACAAAAGCAGTTAAACTTTAGCGGAAAAAAAAAAAGACATCTCAGAAATTATCAGGACACATTTAAAAGGCTCATTTTTTTTTTGAAAAAAGGACACATGAAAATAAATTTCACTTGAAAATTAACAGCTTACCTCAGGAGCAATTTCCATACTCGAATGAAGCATTCCATCTAGAGATGGATGACCACTTGCTCTTACCAAGCTTGATGATGAATATAGCCAGCTGAAAGTCATTCAGGCTAGGGATGTCAGCGAGCAGTCTTCACAACTCATTTAACAAGAATTTGAATCGTTCTGTTGCTGGGCAGTTGAGTGGTGCATCACAAGATAACATATGATGAGGTGACAAAGGGAGACTGCAGAGCTGGTCCAATTATTATCTTTCACAGAGACCTTCCTCTCTACCACAATTATTTTTCTTTCAAATGTTGGGTTGAGGGCTGGGTCTGCTTTCTCATTAACATCCTCCACGGCGCATTTTCTCAAGCAGCAATATTTCTACTTGCTGATTTAAAAGGATCAATCTACTTATATGAAGGACACAAAGTATATACCATATGATCGTGTTATTCTTTCATCGCTGCTAATATTCCTTGAGTGTCAACAACTAATTCATCTGTTTAACTGATGTTAATGACATAACTGTGTGCACACTTCATAATCCTGAAGTAGTCATGAATCATGACGCATCAAGAATAGTCCTAACGATTGTACAGAAAGATGACACACACACATAACACAAACAAATACATGTCTCCGATGAGCTAAGGGTAATACATAAGAACTCATAAAATGACTAGACGGAGCTGAGCAAGTATAAGTTCTTATTATAAATTCCAACTTCCTATATACAAAAGGGTAAAATAAAAAAACATAAAAATGCAAGGGAAACTAGATCAAGAGATGACAGTAACTCAAGATCAGATCCAATGTTTTTTGTGGTACAGACACAAATACAGATACAATCTTTCTTAATACAGATCGCATCATGACTCATTACACTAATCTACACATAATCTAAAAACCCATTTTGTTTCTCATCATCCGACATTTGAGTACATCATTTTTCCGAGGAAAATTTGAAAAAAAAAAGTAAGAAGATTTGACAAAGAAAACTAAAAAAACCTATTTTTTTTTCTTTTTTCTTCATCATCAAATTAATTAACAACAAACATCACCGTAACAGAAGGGTAATTAGAGGCATAAAGCGGTGACGTGCAAATCATCAACATCAACTCCATCGTTATCCGACGGAGGCGGCAGATTCAGATCGAACGGCAGAGGTTGTTTGGCCAAAAACGACGACGTTTGATCAACATCACACCGATCATCCACCACAGACGACGACGAATCGCAATCACTCCGGCAGTCCTCCAGAGGAAGAACCGGGCGAGGAATCTTCATCCGGGTCACCTTACAACTCGATCCGCCAAGAGGCCCACTAGATGATTCCAACGTACTGCTCATACTGCTAGAAGCCGGTCTCGAATTGGGGAAAAGCTCAAACTGATTCGCCTCATCATAAGAATCCTCTGTTAGAGGTAACATATTGAAATTAGTTTTGGCCTTAGGTCCACGGAGAGCGCGTGCAGCATCGTCGTAAGCGCGTGCGGCGTCTTCAGCGGTGTCAAAGGTACCCAGCCAAACTCGAGTCTTTTTGATCGGATCTCTAATCTCTGCTGCGAATCGACCCCATGGCCGTTTACGAACACCTCGATAACGAGGTGGGTCGGCGTCAGATCCTGGTCTTTTTAGCTCCGACGACTTCCGGTGGCGCATGGCCGGTGAATTGAGAATCAAGATTGGATTTTTATGGGTATTTTTTCAATTTTTTTGCCGATTTTCCATGAAATGGAAGATGATTTTGCCTTTTTTGGGAGATGACTGTTTGTTGGTCAGAGCAAATTGGCAATGGAGAAAGGGGGATTCATCCCCAGGCCTGATTTTTTTTTTGCTATTTTTTATTAAAAAATAATTTATTTAGTGGATATGGAATTATGCCATGGATAGCTGGAAATGCTGAATGGAAAACTAGAAGACTTAAAATAACCAATTTTGTCCTTGATGTTTGTGAACTACATACTTTTAGTCCACAAACTTTAGGACATTTCATTTAGATATTCAAACTAAATTTGATTCTAAGTAAGTACCTTAACTTCTAATAAAGTGTTTCAACTATTCTCTATCGATACAAACAAGAATTTTTTTAGTGTGTGTTTTTACTCGTTTATTTGGTAGTTAAGTTAATCATATAAAATATGTTATTTTCTTTGATATATGTATTTGCCTCAATAAGTTGTACAATTACATACATTTTCTACTTGATCTTGATGCATATAATTAAAGGAGATGATATATTTTATGTAGTTAACTTAACTATAGTATCCTATAATATATTCGGCCCAACAAACTGATTCTCTACCTCCCCATCATTCCTTTGTGATATAAATCACACATCGATGATTAATCATTTTTTCAGAGTTTTTTCCTTTTTAATTAAAATAAACTAAAAATAAGTTGGCAATAGGGAAAGAGGATTACAGGGTGAAGAATCAAATCCTCATCAAAAAAGTAAAAATTCCGATAGTCTTACGTAAAAAGAGGGTGAGTTCTTATCACCTTCAGCCAACTATATATTACTCCATATTCTTCAAAACGAATTCGTTATCTTTGTAGACTTCGTTAACTCTAGCAAAATTTACAAACAAACTATTAACTCTATATTATGGTAAATGATCGTATCTTATTAGTGTCTTAAACCAGAAAGATCATTCCCCTCAGTAACTGTAAGTAGTAAGAGCTTGGCAGAAATTGCTAGAATATGGAGACCTAACTTTGAGTTGGTGAATTTGAACTTGAGTTTTGAGAAAAAATATTGTATTTATATCAGTGGTGTACGAGTCAGTTTGCAAGTTGCAACACACCTCGATTACTTCACGAGCTACGTACTACCTCACCAGCACCATCAAAAGTCTAACAAAATGCATAACACCAAGTCACCAACATCCAGAACTTGAAACAGGAGAATTTTCAGATCAAAGAAAGTTGAAGGAAGGATAGAATTACTGATGAGACTTGAAGATTTAGAATAAAATTTTCTTCCTGTCTATATGAAGCTGAAAACAAACTACAATATATTTCTTGCATAAAACTCTTAACACGGTTACAAAAAACATACAAGAGGCTAAGATACAGAAAGCGGTATTGGTTTCACAGCACTTCTGATTCGCCAGTATGCAGTCTTAACTCTCTCCTTGAGAGCTTCATTTTCACATTCAACGTCACCAGTTTGTTTGTCCAGATGAGCCAAAATCCCATCAAAATTGATTATCAGCTTACCATCGTCCCCAAATTTCACATTACCAAACATAGAAACCAGGAGTGCATGGACTATTTTCTCAGTTTTCTTTGCGTCTTCCTCCTCATTAATGGAAGTTTCCGAGTCAATTGATACTTTAGGCATCTCCCTGCTGGCATTCAGAACCAATGCCACGACAGAGTCAGATACCATGTCACAAATTGGATCTGCTGTCCAATGAACGGAGAGATGATTCTCTGACTCCTGCTTCACCGTCACTCGTTCATGCACCCGCAAAGTTGGTACACCGGATTCCTCATCTGTTGAGGACTCTACACTTTCATAGATCTGCTTAAGCCTGTGTTGTATAACAGCAAAAGCACCTGAATAGGGGATAGTTATTCTCTGTGTGACATTTGCAGTGGATAGCTGAGAAAAGACATGGAGATCATCAGGTGCCATGATCTGGTAAGTGAAACCTTTCTTCACAAGTAAACCACTGACAATTTCGCCCGCTTCAGGGGTCTTTTCAGCCAGCTTTCCAATGGTTTTTGCCATTTTCTCAGAGTTGAAGTGCATTTCAACTGACTGGCAGTTCTTGGGAGTGATAATTTTAGTATTCCCATCAGCAAAGAGGGAGGTAAGTTTCTGCTTGAGTCTATCCATCTCATTAGATGCTCCGTGGACTAGAATTATGTTGGGAGGCATAAGTTCTTTCAAGAATGTACTTGTCTGAGCATAATCCGCGTGAGCTGAGAATGAAATATAATGAACCTGCATATTAAGTGGAGCAGACAAGCCATTTGTGAGAGTGACTTCCTTCGGTTCATTGATGATGGTCTTCGCCAAGGTCCCTTCCACTACATACCCAGGTATGACACAAGCATTTTTCTTGTCAGAGCACCATTTATCGAACAGTTGCCTCGACAAACCACTTTGAAGACTACCTGGACTTGCCATCACCACACATGGCTTGTTGTCTATAAAATCTTCAATACTGTTCAGGGAAGATATATGTTTGAAATTGAAGGGATTTGAGCTGACAAATTGATTGCGGATCCTTTCATTCATGGCATTGATGTAAGTCTGATAGACAGCCATGCACCTTCTTGCAAGTGGAGAAGCATAATATATGGGGAAGTTAGCTAGTTCAGGATGGTTAGACCAATATTCCTCCAGAATAAGGAGAAGTTCCTGTGCACGTCCCAAGGCGTAAGCAGGAATCAGCACCCGACCCCCTTGCATCAGTGTTGAATGTATAACATCAGTGAAAAGCTTCTCTCTTATCTGACGGGGCATATGGAGTTGAACACCATAAGTTGATTCTATAATGCAAACATCTGGAGAAAATTGTGGGGTCTCAGCTGCGCGGAGATGCCTGTCTTCTTCACGGGAATAGTCTCCAGTATAGAGAACTCGAACACCAGCAATATCAACCATAAACATGGCAGCACCAAGGACATGGCCGGCAGTATAACACCAAAAGCGAATACCATTTACTTCCATAGTCTGATGGAAGTCAATAACCTACAAAAGAAGTTTTCACATGTCAAAATAAGCCTAATGAAATATGTTGTCTGATTTAAAAAATGATGAGTAATAATTCATTGATATGGTGGGGAAAATTCCAGAATACAAGTGGTATACAAAAGTGAACCTACACCGAACATGGTTCCCAAAAAATAAAATTAGAAAAAAAAACAAAACTTAAAACATGTAAACACTGAATGACAAACATCTAATAATCAGGATATGCTTCTCTTTCCTCTCAAGGGAGAAAAAATTAAAAATTTGGTGCTATTCCCTACAAATGATTTCTTTATTCTTTTTAAGTTGAGCTTAAGGAGGAGGTTGTTCCATTTCCATTTTCCAGGATGTCCTATTTTTTCCCCTCCAGCACCTCACCCCTAGTGTAATGCTTATGTAGAAACAGAAGCAAAAGGTAATCTAATCTGCTCATTTGGTGATAACGTGATGTGTCCAGCATAAAAAAATGTATTTCAAATTAGAACTGGTTTTCGTTGCTTTTTACAGTCCAAGAGCAACAGCTTTTCTAGGGTCGTGGCATTAGTACATTGGTAAATAAATAGAAAGGTCTGCTATTTTTATCGGTCTGTAATCTTGTTAGACGAAATCATTCTCCACAGCACTTCACTTCTACCTCAATATCTGAAAATCATCTTTGACTATTACTAAAAGACAAAAGGAGGCAAAATGCCAAAGATACCACCATTCCACAGGGTTATTGATGGGAGGACATAGACAATATTACCATGAATAAAAAATTTAAATTTCCAAGAAAATAAACATCAGAGCTAATATGATGGGAGTATGAGAGTAATGACTTGGTAGTTTCTGTAATAAGGTCTAATGGGTAAGGAGTTATAATACACCAATTCAAGTAATAGCTGCATGGTTTATGACACAAACACCCTTTTGTAGTTTCTCCCAGTGTTATCAAAGGCGCACTTAAGCCTGAAGCGAGGCACAAAACGTGTTGAGCGCTTCGTCTCGCTTTATGTGTGTTTCAGTGTCGTCATCAAGGTTCTAAGACAAACTTTTCCCAGCCTCTTATGAAAAAGTGACACTAAACAATTGATATTTCACTTTATCATAATTTTTTTTTAATTTCTTTGGTCATATATTTGTCATTCATGTTTATAATTATTAGTCTTGGACTAAACATATACATTTGTATTTTTTTTCTCCCTTTGCGCCTTTTTTCATTAAAGCCCGCGCTTTATTTGCACTTAAAGCCCCCACGGACCTTAGAGCTTTTCTGCGCTTTTCGCCATTGATAACACTGGACTTTCTCCTCTCATAAATCAACTAAGAAGGTCATGTAACTACGTAAGCATACTCACAGAACCTAAGACAACAGTTCTTTTTTTTTCTTTCTTTATTTGTGATAATCGAGAACTCCCTGAGGACATGAGGCACGATTTGGAACTAGGTGGGTAATGGGCCTGCCGCTCTATCCTTCTCCACTTAAAATACTGGGCTTTTTTCTGCAGTAATGTTCGAACCCATGATGTGCGCCTAACTCACATCAAGTGCTATACTCTTACCACTAGACCAAAGCCCCGGGTGCACCTAAGCCAATAGTTCTAATGAGCTCACCAACAACAAACTGGTCAATTACAATTCCAAAAGAATGAAAAAGGTTCAACTTCTTTCTTTTTTGAGGATGGAGAAGAAGAATTTTATTTAGCAGAAAAGAGCAAGAAAAGAGTAGTTCAAGGCTAACGATGCAGGTGAATCATCGTGTATACTCTCAAACATTCAAAAAACATGTATTTCTCCAAGGTTGCAGATGTCCAATGAGGTACATAAAAGCATATTCAAAGCACGATCCATCCCTCTTGTTTTCAGTAAGAATATCAATGTTTCTTATATCCAATAGCATATTCAAAGCACGATCTAAGACTCCTTCAGCTAAATGAAAAGCACGGTCCAACTTCAATAGCTTCTCTAAAGACCATTTAATTGTAAGTTACACATAACACTCATTCAGGACAAGCAAACAAGGGAAAGCCAAAAATGTCCAATAGAATTAAATTTTCTGCAGCACAACCTCTTATGGTCCAAGGAGATCAAATAATAGAGTCGGAATTCAA
This sequence comes from Solanum tuberosum, assembly GCF_000226075.1. NCBI lineage: Eukaryota > Viridiplantae > Streptophyta > Magnoliopsida > Solanales > Solanaceae > Solanum > Solanum tuberosum. The sequence continues at coordinate 512,140 of NW_006239186.1, read as the reverse complement.
CTATCCGGGTGAAGAAATAATATATTTGAGTTGCTTTCATTTTCCAGCTTGTAGGCAGTAGGCCAAGGAAACTCTTTTTAGGGTTCGTGCTCCCACCACACCACCAAATTAGTTTCACTATCACCCCACCATCCCTTCCTTCCACTACACCCCCTCACTCTCCAGGCCAGCACAATCTATTACTTTAGCAAATTGGTTCTAATCTGGAAAAGAAATACTAAGCAAATTAATTTTTTATTGGTTCAATTTAGACTTAGAGCCCGTTTGGCTTAGCCGATTTTAAGTAGCTTTAGTACCAAAGTGTTGCAAAACACTTCTTTTAATGCTGCAGCTGAAATTACAAATAACCAATTACATGTTTGGATAGAAGTGCTGCAGCTGAAAATACGCAGATGGTGTGTATGGTAAAAAAAGTGTAGATAAACACCTCTTCTGTTGAAATGACTGGAATGCCCTAAATACTGCTAACACTAAATGAGCTTAACCTAAATGAAAAGAAGTACACATAGGGAAGCTCTTTATAGAGAAGCCAAACCAATAAAATAAGTGATAATTACTGAGAGGTTTTAGTTATTAAACAGTCATTCTGAATATTTAATTGAACCATCAATGTTGAGACATTCTTATCTGATGGATCAATCAAGATATCTAATCACAAACACCTTGCCAACAACTCACTGTCTGTCATATCACTAATTCAATAATGCTAAAATTTACGATCAAAATAGCAAATCTAACAATATGATAATCCACCCCTAGGCTCTATCTAATTTCAATCATAATCACCTCTGCCAACAACTCACTGTCGTCTGTCTGTCAAATCACTAGTTCAACAATGCTACAATTTACTATCAATATAGAAAATCTAACAATATGATAATTCACCCAAGGCAAAAAATTCCATAGCATTTACTCTCATATATCATATTCTTAGACCAAGCAACCTCCAAAAGTCCTGATTACAAGTTTTTTTGTTGCGGAAAGCCATATCCAATGTGCAAACATGAGGGGAGTCTGCAAATATTATGAAATATATCCAGAACACCACATCTTTCTCATCTTCTATATTTCTCTAAACATTAATAGGGCAATATAAACACATCAGCAATTACACCTTATTCACCATTATTGCAAGGGAAAAAACCTGATGCAGGACTTGAAAAAATCCCTAAACAGAAAAGGGATTTTTCTTCCAAAAAGCTTATAAATAGAAGGCTAGATATCCACAATGTTATCCTAGACAGAAGAACTTCCAAGAGGTCTACATGTGGGCCAGATGTATAATACAGACTAGTAATGGAGTGAAAATATTTTGTTCAGCATAGAACCTGTTTTCAAACCAAGACCTCACAAGAGTATGAATCTATAATCTGAATGACTAATCATACAACTGCTTGAAGATCAAGCATGGGATGTTGAAAACAAACCTCAATTTTTTCCATGGAGCGAAGAATGTCATGTTCATCAAACAACATATCTTCAACAGAGACTTTGCTAACTTTAACATAATCTGACAAAAGCAACTTGTATATGGCCTTTGTGGCATGTGTCATGAAAACACGCCCTTTAAATGTAGTCTGAAAATAAAAAGAGCCCATATGAACCAGCAAATAAGTACTAAATGTACGGAATAAAAAGACCATGAACCCCTGAATAAACCTTTTCGAGAAAATAAGGAAGGGATGCAGCATGATCCAAGTGAAAACTGCAAAGCATTTGAACAAGTTTAAGTGAGTAGCCAAGTAAGATAAACAGGAACAGAAACCAATAAAATAAGGATAAAAAAAAACAACCAATGAATGGTCAACAGTTATAACACATGACAAGGGACTCGATGGCCACTGCAGAGACAACTAACGGGTGCACAAGTAAGTTGCTCAAAATCAGAACCACATTAAATAGATAATAAGCTGAAACTTGATCCAGCCCACTCCTACCATTCAACCACTAATTCTATCCAGCAACTGCTAAAATAGTCAAAACCACGGAATACTATTCCTCTTGTCATTTGGTGGACTGTTGGGAAGAGATGAATAGAAGAATTTTGGAAGGCAAAAGGAACGACATAATTAGCCTCAAGAATAGAACCATTTTTTTGTTAGCCTTTTCGTGCAGACTTTCTTCTGTAAATGATACAAATTATATCACCGGTCTGCTCAGTGCCTTGCACTTTTTGTAAAGCTTCATCAGCAGATTCAAAGTGATGTTGCATATCTAATAAATGTTAACCTTAACAAAAATATAAGAATAACCAAACCCACAACTTTGTACTCAATAACATAAAGATATGTTTAGCAATTGGACGGGTGGACAACACTTAGAAGAATTGCAATTCAAGATTCTTTTTCTCTAACTATGGCCATTCCTTTTAATCACTCTTCAATGACTCTTTAAAGCATCTGTTCCCTGTCTGAACCATTTATAAACGAGTCAACTAAGTACTTCAAACCAATAGAAATTTGTGCCCATCCAAACATATATGTTGTATTAAAAGCATGGCTCCTAAACTTGAAAGTAAAATTACCGAAATATCCTTTTAAAGCCTAAAAATACCCAACTTAAAAACAAAACCCTGCCCTTATAAAAAAAAGGGCAAACGAAACAATGCAACCTTACAAAGGCAGCAAAACGCACCGATAACTTCTTATATGAAGGGTTGTGTTCGTTCAAAATCTCAGTCTTACGTATGGATTTATACCTTTAAATGTGAAAGCAAATTTCCTCATACAAACATCTCATTTCTTCTTTCCTCCTGGTCTTCTATTATTACTTATTTTTTTATATTTATGACCGTGGTGTGAGAGCCTAGTACCACGGGATACCTGTCACGTTCCACCAACAGAAGATACCAGGTAATTCTGTCCACCAAAGCTAGGAACAAATGGGAAGAATCGCCTAGTGTTTTGCTTGGATCAATAATCAAAAGGATAATCAGCGTATTGTTTCACATTCCTATGACAGATACTACCTGAACATGTCTTCTCTTCCTCAGACATTCGCACAGACAAGTTGAGAAGTAGAGATAAGAGAAATAACGTCTTAATATAGAGAAACTAATCCAATCTGGACCAAAATTATGGAAATGCATCTAACACTCAACATTTAAAACAGTACATCAAGATATCAACATTTAAAATCGCCCACCAAGAGAGAAATCAAAATGAAAAAAATAAATAGAAAATTGGTAGCCAGTCATCAAATAATGCTTGGAAAAAGAAAAGAGAAAAACTTGTGCTGCAGTGTCCAATTGAGATACAATATTCCAAACAATAAAACGAGCATCATATAACTGAGATCTGGCACAGAAAACTTACTGGGTAACAAGAAGAACATCAATAGATGAAGGATCAATTTCATCAAAATAGGGTAAGGCAGACATGCCTGAGTAACCCGGATGAATGCCACAATCAAACTGCCAAAAAACATCAAAAGTAATTAACCAAGTTCAGAACTTGTGGCCAAGAATTTTTTTTTGAAGAAGAACGACAAAGCGTGTAGGCAGCGTGTAGCCTACCATGATTGTTTTCCCTTTAAAAGTCATGAAAACACAGGACCGTCCCACTTCATTTCCAGCCCCTAAAGGAGTGATAACCAGTTTATCTCCGTCTCTATTAACTCCAGGATTAGGTCTCTTCAAAGAAGACTGTGGCTGTCCCGTAGATGCCATTCTGACACCCAAATAACAAAGAATTAGATTATGAAAATTCTTATCATCGTGCAAGAGAAAATAGCAAAAGAAATCCAAAAAATTATCTGGTTAAACCATCATTCACCTTCATTATGACCAAACAGTAAAAATCAATAAATTCATCAACTAAGCATCTATCCAAAATTCATTGTTAGCTATACCAATCCTCGATACCAAGACAACACAGTTACCCAGATTGCAAAAGGACAAAACAAAATTATAATCATGGTGTCCGGGCCAGCTTTCCAGTACCTTGATTAATTGCAAAAACATATTATTTCAAGAACCAATTTTTTATTTTTTTTATTTTGGGGGGAGGTTACTTCAAATAAAATAATTGAGATTTCTGCTACATTTCATTTATTTAAAGTGCTTGAATACTGAGTGCTAGTTCCAGCAGCTATTTAAGCATGCTTGAATACTGAGTTACAAGTCAGCTTCAAATAGTAAAAGATTTTCGGCAGAAAATTGACATAGCATTGCTAGTGTAACTAAGTGTATTAAGCAACTAAGCAAGTACATTGCCAAGTCATGTAGTAACCTTGATTTTAAATGCTAAAAGAGGTTATAAAGAATCCTTAAGGTCTTCACAAGCCTACTTCAGCTCACAACAGAAAGTTTGTTTTGTTGAAATGCTACATATATTACAAAAAGGAAAGCACAAAGATTGTGCAGAACATTACATCAAAAACCCAAAAGATCCCTGACTATGTATACAGTAAATTTATGAACTGTAAATGGACTCAGCTTCATTTACAAGTTCTAACTTACAACAAAGGAAATCACAAAAATACTACTCCCCCTCTGTCGCATCAATTTAGAATAATCAGCTCTTTTATAGTATAAAAAATAATAATTACTAGCACTTATTCGAAGAAATTAAGCAGAAAAATACAACTATAAACAACAACATCCGAAAAATTCAATCATCATCGACATTTGAAAACACTCGTTTTATTTTTTTTGAAGATTTGAGCAGAAACCAAAGCAAATAAAAATTAAAGAAGCGGATGGAAAAAAAAAAACAGATAAACCGAGAAGGTGATAAAAACGCATTCAGAAAATGCAGAGAGAAAAACTTACTGAAATCGCAGAGGAAAAATGCAGGTGAAGGAACGATGGGAGGGAAAAACAAGAAGAATAAGTTAGGGCTTTTTGTTGATTGAGGGTAATATCGGAAAAAAATTACTAAACTCTCAAGAGTACTTAAAAAGTGTGTGTATCTATTTTATTTTATTCAGATTAATAAAGTTTTCTCTAATGTCTATTTTGTTTTTTCCAGAGTAAAATTTTCTCTAATATTTAGTTATTGTTTTAACTAAACGGGTGTTTAAATACCCCTTATTATTTTTGAAGTGATTTTTTTCGACTCTGAGACTATAACACCACTCTCACCCGCCATATCATAGCCACGTAAGTACTACATCATAAACATGTAGGTACCACGTCATTAATTTTTAGTTCTTTTTTACTTATTTACTATTTTTTAGTAAACACTTTTTAAGATTAATTATATCAATTAATTAATTTATAAATGTATACCCCCACCCCCTCTCTTTCTTCTTCCTCGTTGTTCACCATTTCAACCTTCAATACTTTCTTTTCTTCTTCTTCTTCACTATTCAACAATTTTTTTAAATAACTATAATGAAGAAAATTCACTATAATATTCACATTATCTTCTTAGAACCCACCCCACGAATTTACCCACTTGGAGAATGATTTTTTTTTTTGAAAGACAATTTTTCTTGACAACTCAAATAAAAAATGAAGATTGCATAAGAAAGTTGATAAAAAAAATATAAATTCTAGGAGAAATATTTGAATGGATCTGGAAATCAAAATGGGTCACTCAAAATTCAAGAAAATTTACATTTACGAAATTGACACCAATAATATAGAGTGAAATCAACGTCAATAAAATGACATCGGCGGATTAGTAAAGGACTAGTGAAATGAAAATAATTGATACAAAAGTGGGGGAGGAAGATGGAGGAGGTGTTTCAATAGAGAAAAATGTGTATTGAGAAAGACAACAAAATGAAAAGAAGAAATAAATTAAAGAAATTAAAAAGGGGACCCACTAATTCTATTTACATCTAAATAAGAAAATTTACATATTTTTAAAGAGTTAATATATCAAGAAAAACTATTTAAAATGTTAGTTATATATTGGCCAATAAAAAATGTCCATGTGTGGGACTTTAAAAAAATTCAGTTTTTTTTTCTCTTTTTTCACACGCTTTAAGGAGAGTACACTCATTCTCTGTCACGTCATCCCTTAGGAGGTGTTTAAATCACTTGAAAGATGTTAAGGGGAATGCCCGTATAGTTTAAATACTAAAGTAAGTTGTGCTGCCAAGTTTAGAAAGTTTTTTTTTTATGTGTTTTCTCTTATTTAAATAATATATTTATTATATTTGTTCAGCAAAAAAATAAATATATTTATTGTATTAAATATTTAGAAATTATATATATTTAAATGCTTAAATAACAAATATCATTATCATATCTTTATTATTAAGATACATATTTAAATTTAAACATCTTAATTTTAATAAAAGTAAATAAACTATCAAATTTATTTTAAGCATTTGTAATTGAGGACAATGTTGAAATTATAAAAAGTTGGAGGTTGTATGAATTAGCCTATGACTTCTACGTCAAAAATCGTAAAGTAGAAATTTTAATTTATAAGTAATTATTAGCTTATTTTTATTATTTTAACTTAAAAAGTTGTTTTAAGAATTTAATTTTATCTTATTCATTATAAAAATAGTAAAAATAAATATTTTAACCTGAAAACACTTGAAACGAGTCAATTATCCGCGCCTCCAAATCCCCAAATTTTAATTCTAATAAATGGCGAAAAAGATGAATTGAAACCAAGTAGACTTTGCCCATTCCGCAAGTTAATCACTCTGAACTGAAGACAGTTCGAGGCAAATTAGCTTAATTCTCTCTTGCCAAAGTTAATATACGAAGAAACAAAGCCCAATTCTCCTAAATTTTGATAATTCTTAGTATTTTTTATTTTTTTTTGCGAATTTGCTGGAAGCCATGTACATGTACAGAGGTTTGCAGCGGTTTAGAACATCTGGTTCATCAATTGTTAATCGTCTAACAGTGCCTCAGTTGAAAAGAAAAGCTTCTAATTCATGGTCTGCTATTCAGGACACTTTTTATTCAACAAAGGTACTGTCTTTTTCCTTCTTTTTGAGCTTTTTTTTTTGTGATTCTTTGATGGGTATTTGATTGTTTTTATGGGTTTTGGATTAAAGTTGTTTTTTTGTGTGAATAAACATATGTAATAGTGGAAATGTAATTTCTTTCTTTTGTTTTGGTGTGATTTTATTGGGGAATAGGATATATTTGAGAGGCATAAGGTGGTGTTCACAATCTCGACTTCAATAGCATCGGTTGCTACAGCATGGTTCGGTATGTTGATGGTTTTGTCCTCACTTTTATTAACTTGCTTGCTAAATGCTAATTCTTGTTGGAGTTTTGGGTATTCACTTATTACCATTTAATGTTGTTTTTCATTCTTTGGCTTGTGAAGAAGTTTTGATATGTAAGAGAGTAGTTATTCTTCATTTAATAAGTAAGAAGAGACTTGCCTATACACTTTCTAGCGTACACGCTGTGTCTTTTGCTTGGAGCTTGTCACTCACTACCTGGATCAATTAGCCTATTCTAGTTTGCATTGTGTCATCCGATTTTAGGGAATTCGTTGGTTAGTGAAGTTGCTTCACACTTTCCATATGGAGGGAATGAAAATGAACTTGTCCCTTAAAAAGAGAAAAGAACTTGAATGGGAGAGGTTGGTCATTGAGAAAGATGTGTTTTTGACAAAATTCATTGAACACCATACACAAGTCAAAACTTTTAGAGAGAATATAGAAAGAACTTGAAGGAAGTTTCAATAATTTCATTCTATGTGTAACACACACTACTCCAGTTATATACAAGATGCTGCTACTTGCAATGCACCATATCTAAATCAATGTGGTTCAAAGTATTTAATCAAATGATATACCAACTGGAACAGACTGATTAATGAAAAGAACTTTAGCTACTTAATCACCTACAATCTCTTGAGCTAATGATGTGAAGACGAAGTCTTCTTTGCTTGAGTGAGCTCCTCTTGCATGTAAGCCTTCTTGCCAACACCCTCTTTCAAGTTGGAGGCTGATTAGGAGATGATTATAGGTAGGGTATGGTAGTGGCTTAGTAAAATGATCTGCCTATTGAGACAGATAAGCGTAAAATGAACTGACATATATTCTCAATCAATTCCTCCCTGCTATGACAATCACGCTCAATGTGTTTTGTGCGTTTAAAAAAAACTGGATCCAGTAAGGTAAATGAATACTTGATTGTCACAGTCCAAGGGACAAAAGTAATGGATGTGACAATCAGTTCATCTAGCGGTCTAAATACCTAAGGCAATTGTACCACCAGTTCTCTAATCGAATTATATTCAGCCTCTGCTGAAGATTAAAAAAATGGTCAGCTGCTTCTTAGACTTCCAACAGAGCAATCTGGTACCTAATAAAACCACACAGACAAAAACTGGTCTCCTTGGTCACTGTTCAGAAAACTTGAGTTGAAAAGAAGCAAAGAGGCATAGAAAAACCGTGTGTAGGATCTTGCTTGATGTTTCGAGGACATGAGAATGTAGCAAGGAACCCTTGAAGACTGCATAAATTGATTGAGGTTTAAACAACAAAGGATATATCAGGTCTGGTGTGAGGAGGTTCGACTTCTGAATAAGTTTATTATACTGGTCAGAACCATCTTTGACATCCAGATAATTAGCAGCTGAGGAATGCCTAGAGCAGTGAAATTAAATTAGTAGAACTAAAGCAAACTTTTGTTGACGAGTCAGAAATCCTTTAGGTTCCTGCAGCAGCCAAATCCAACTCGTAACGCAAAAGATTTGAATCTTTAATCGGAGCTCCTTCCATTCAAACACCTCACTTCAAGTTGGAAATGGGAGGACGAACAAGTTTTGGCAGGATTTTGGTTGGATCAGGGCTGGAATTTCAACTTCAGGTGTAGCTTAAATGACTGGGAAGTGGACACTGTGTCCTTGTTACTGCTCCAGCTTCACAACAGTAATCCTGTATTTTCTAATTTGGAAAGGTGATGCAAAAGGAAAATTTACAGTAAAAGCATGGTACAAACAACCAAGAGACCTTTCTACTACCTTTGTGATTGGCCTTGGGAGTGTATTTGGAGGTAAAAGGCACTTTGAGGCTGGAGTATTTCACCTGGATAGTAGACTAGGGAGCATGCTTAACTCATGAAAATCACTAGAAAGAGGGGGTCAATCGTTAATATATGTAGCAGACATTCACTAAAAGTGGAAGGCAAAATGAGGATATCACTCGCCTTTAGTGAAGGCAAAATGGGGATATCAATCACCTCTTCTTTCATTACTCATTCACCAAGAAAATCTGGGATCTGATACTAGACATTGTGGGAATTGACTAGATTATGCTGAGGACAACCAAGGAGCTGGTACATTAAAGGGATGGAGAAGGCAAAAATGAAGTAAAAGTTGACATGAAGTGAAGAAATGATTACACATTTTGTAATTAAGAAATTATAAAATATAGTAGAATTCATAACTTTAGCATTTTAAACAGTAAATTCTTACCATTCAATATAGTTCTGCTACCATTATGCTTGCAACTTGAACTTTGATCTGCTCTCCAACATGCTCATCTGTCAATTAACTCGTAGAATTTCTCCATTCCTGACAAATAAGATGTCTATTAGCTCTATAAACACTGTAAAGTCAGCTGACCACAAGCATATTATAGTGTTTCCAATATGCGAAAAGTTCTGATCCATTGAATATGACCTATAATTTTAGATATCTTGCCCATCAGTGAGACTGTTATTTTGCATAATTGATCAGCTGACAGTTGAGTGAATAAGATTTTTAAGGTTGTTTGTCAGGGATGTTCATACGACCTATCTATTAGAATATGTAAAAGTTACATTTTGCCTCCAACTTCATTGCGTCTGGCTTTGCATTTCTTTGATGGCTTGATGCTTCTCTTGTATATTCACAGCACAACATTTGATTGACGGCGTCAAGTGTGTTTTTTCGTTAGAGTATCTCCTTCATCTTCTTATATGATACGTGGTCTATCTGGATTTGAACCCTTGGCTACATTGTGAATTGTCTTGTTTGGTGCACAAATGTGGATTTGGCTTAAATTGGTTGACTTGGTTCTTAGAATTATCTGCGAAATACGTGCTAGAAGTGCATGCATTAATCTCTTGTTCGTTTTATGTTTATATCAGCTACTCTTCTTTCCCTAGATACTTTGGTAATGCCATATTTAAGTTGTCAAACATTTGCAGGTTATACTTTACGACATCTTCATGAATCGAGAGTTGACCAACGGCTTGAATCTATAGAGAAAGCTGTAAGTTTTCATTGCAGAATAATGTTATCCCACAACTATTTTACTATTTCTGTTCAAAAGAATAAGATGTGTACTACACAAGAGGATTTTTGGAGTGCAATACAGGAAGGGGTGTAAGCTTGTTGGGATTAATTCTTAAACAATACGCCCTTACAAATTAGTGTAATTATTTTTTGAGAAAAATTAGTGCAATTAAATACATGAAGTTTAAAAATAAAATTATTACAACCTTGAATTATTTGTGATAGAGTGTCGCATAAAACTTTTGAGTAGTTTTTTTTATCCCCAGACCCCAAGGCAATGAGAAGATGTGGCAAAGTTGTCTTCTTTGGGTAATTTGTAATTAGAGAACAGATATGGAATTTGACCTTCTGTACATAGTATGGATATGGACTGAATTGTTTAAGATTCAACTATTGTTAAGCATGGTATGGAGTATGGACTGTGGAGTTAACTAGGTTTTACATGTTCGCCAGCTTGTGTGCTACCTTCTTCTCCTTTTTTTTTTTGTTGAGAAGGTATCATTTGTGAATATTCACTGAACCAGTACATGGTTGCACTGAAAATCATATTTACAGCTTGTCAAAAATGTAAGAAACTGAATCTAAATCCTAACAGGAACCTAGGATATCTATAATAGATTCAGTGTCCTCTAAATACATCTGTTTGCACCAGGAGCAAAAAAGCCTGATACAATTTTTTTTTTATCTTTTGAAGATCATAACTCTTGCTCTCAGAATATCTAGCATTTCTTTCTTTTCGAACAGTCTACCAAATACAGGCTGGGGCAATCCTCCATCTATCTATGTCTGCAGCTCCCACCCCCACTTCTCCCCAGCTGTACAAAAGATGTGTGATTTTGTTAGGCATAGCCCAAGCAAAACCCCTGAGACTAATGAAAATCCTCCACAACTGATAAAGTAATAACATTTTATGAATGAAAGGCAAAGACACATGTATACAAGCAGTATACCAAAAAGTAGAAAATTTTACAGAAGGATGTGGTTTTTTACGAAAAACACTCAATTTTCAAGTGACTCAATGCTTCTTATAGGAATGCCAATGGGTGGGCATGCAGAAGGATAAAGTGGGGGCTGGCCTGGCCAAAATAATCTGATGATTACAAATATCAAAGATTTTACCTGTCAAGACTCTCATTTTTTTTTCCGCCGATCACTTTCTTTGTTTTTTGACTCCATTGTAATCATGTTCATTGTCACCCGACAACTGGTACTTCTCCATTCATCTGTTTCTAGTTTGTTCTCCTACCTCTATTGGCCAAACCACTCGTTCTCCAACATCCACCACCATCCCCTCTTGTTTGCTTTCAACTGCTACAAATTGATTGTACTCATGTAAGAATCAATAAAAAATAAAACCACGAACAAATTATCATAAATAATTGCCCCCATTGCTTTGTTTCCTGGTAAAAGAAATACAAAATGGATGTGGCATAGGAAGATGTCCACAAATGTGACTCTACTAAAATCTGGTATCTAAGTGGGAGAAGGGTAGAGGGGCAGGCCCACACTTCTACTGGTTTCAGACCTGTGCTCTAACTTTGATGTTGGCCAGCTAACCAACTGAGCAGGGGTTTCTTTGTTATCCCAAAATAAAATGTTATAACAGAGTGAGTAGTCGAACATCAATATATAGGTTATTTCCCCGAGTATCCTTGTCAACATATTGTTCAGCTCCAAAACAATCACTGATTCCTTATTGCATGGCTTCTTTTTTACCCGAATAGGTTAGTTTTGGAAGTTTCATTTTGCGGTCTCTAAAGGTTGGCTCTGTGTGGCAATGGAGTACCAAGATCTTAATATCTCATGGAACTAAGCTTTATGAACATGGAAAAAGGAAAAGAAGTGCTAACAAAAGCTTAGTTCCATGAGATATTAAGATCTTGGTACTCCATTGCAAAGGTGATCAGGCGCTTTTCGCCTTTGATAAACTGCTCTCACATGATCAGTCTTATTCTAGCAGTTCCCATGGACCACGTTGGTTTTCTTATGTGCCACAAGCAATTCTTCTAAATTTCATTAGTTCTTAACATGACCTTTTTATCTGGCAGATGAAGAAAGATTATCAAATTGAAGATCCTGAATTTAAGAAGCTTGTGTCTGGATCCATTAGTATTCCGGCTTGTGCTGCAACTGCTGGAACCGCACTAATTCTCGGGTTTGTCATTTTTTCTTCTTAGCAGTTAACCTTGTTCTTATTTTATTTTTTGTTCTTTTCCCCCTTCACCCAGCTTGTTAAATATTGGTAAGATAGCCATTTTCTTGTTCTATTCATTGCCCTATAACCCTATAGTACTTCTATCATTTTAGTTTTTTTGTTGATAAGAAGTTCTCATTGCTTCTTATTATCATGGAAAATTTTCAAATTTATTGTTAAATGATCAAAATAGTCTCAACAAACACAGACTCGCTTTTACATACCCTCTCACCATAATTCTTTATTTTGTTATGCAGCTCTTCTTTCTCTATATAATTTTAAAATTTTAGAAACTTTTGTTGAAAAAAAGCTAGAAAGGTGTCCTCATCAACTGTCTTAGAAAATATCAAGAACTCAAAAACCTGATTTGGTACACATGCGGTATGCCCTTTGATTTGCTTTTTGTGCCTTTGATTTCAGGTATGGCTTGGGTTTTCGAGGTGGAAAATGGTACGCAAACAGAAATTTTAGAAGAGAACAGATGAAATTGTTGGGACAAATAAAACCTAAAAGATGGCCACTCAGGTTTTTACGACGACCACTAATAAGGTCTAAATCGCCAGAAAATCTTGTTACAGCATCAGAAACATTACCTAAGGGTGCATCTACTTCCCACAGCTGAGGATAATCCCCTAACTTGCTGACAAAATGAGGTCCAATGGCTATTTTTTTTTGGTTCTGTCGAAATTACTGCTAGTACAGAAAAGCCGTATAGTTTACCAAATGTTGATAACCATATTATTGTTTATAATACCTTGTCATTGGACTGTGTTTTCTTATTTCTTAATTACTAATCAGGGTTTGAAATCTTAATGTTAATTGGGATAGTAGTTGGCTCCTAAATGGGTTGGAGAAAATTCCTCTTAGCTCGTGAGGTTGAAGATCACATGACTAGGTTTTATATTTTCTTTTGGTAACTAACCATTCATATCATTAAGTACCGTGGAATCTTAGTAGTTCAGTTGATTGATACATGGATATTCATCTACTTGGTGGGGGTTCGATTCCCCGCATTATATTTCTCTTTCCAATCTTAGTAGTTCAGTTGGTTTCTTTCAATCTACAAGGTATGCACTGTTTCAGCTACCACCATTCTGAAAATCTGAGCAGCTGATGCCTGAAGTATCCCCTTTGCATTCTTGACAGTCCAGTGAAGAGGACCTTGCTGTGTTAGGCTTTCTTTGCAGCCATCTGAGGAGTCTATTCGATAGTTTCTGGTGTACTCTGCCAAGTGGTCTCTTGTTTCCTCACACCTTTGACACAACATTTCACTACTAAAAAAATGCCAAAAACCGACCTCAAATTGGAGGAGGGTAAAGTTCTGGCTCTATCAGCTGTTAATAGTAACCTGTCATGCATCAGTAGCCACATGATAAACCTGGATTTGGGTTAGAATCACTGTGGTGGAACATTAGGCATTTCCCCTATTAACTTCAGAAATAGGGTCCATCGGATCTTTCCATCTTCATTAGAGAGGTGGCAAGAGAACATTCTAGAAGATGGAACCTTTGCTTTTGGTTTAGGGATCATGGGTGGGTGCTGATGATCCACCATATCTGTGGGGGAGGCGGTGGAGGAATTAGAGGACTGGTTCCAGAAATCGTAAACAAGCTGGCTGGGGTGTAACAATCCAAATGATCCCACTACATCAGGACCCTTTCGACGTTGCACAAAAGCCATTACTTTACGTTCAGCTAGCACTAAAAAGGCTACTCCTAGTAGAAGTGGTAGAATTATTCCAAGTATTTCAGCTGGAACCACTTGTAGGATTATACTGGGTATGACAATGTGGACTTTGGAATAACCTATGAAAGTGCCATTTGTGGCTGATTTGGTGATGAAAGTATATATAAAGAACACAAAGACAAAATCTTATTTTGGTGATGTAAGTATATATAAAGAGTTGAAAGTAAAATACTACTTACTGTTTAATGGGAATCCCAAAGACAAAATCTTATTTATCATAATAAAAAAACACAAGGATGAGACATTACACTTAACAGAATCTTAAAGAATGATATAACTAAATAACCCATGTTTGTTTAACAAGTCAAAAGAATGACCAGAAAACAAATGACTCACTTGTACAATTGAAAAAATTAAAAACAAAACTGAACAAGAATCATATAATCACTCCAAAAAATTAAAGAAGGAACTTAATAATCTAGCATTTAGGTAGATCTGGTGGAGGAGGAGGTAGCATAGTTGATAATGTTGGCCCATTTTCAACAACAAAAGCTGTTGATAAACCCCAAGGCAAGTGAACATCCAAATGACAATGCATCAACCATACACCTGTAATTTCCACATTAATAATTAGAACAAATTTATCAACCATGCCAAGTTTGTTTCAAAAGTATGGCATAGTGGTAAATGAAAAAAATGATTGAGAACTATGTATCGTTTAAATTCCACTTGAGGCAAAAATATATGTGCTGGTGGGACATATATGTGCTGGTGGGACGTAACATATATGATTATAAAAAGAAATTATATTTCAAATGGATGTGCTATATATATATTTACCTGGATTGTTAGCTCGAAATCTAATGACAGCCCATCCTCCAACTGGAACGCCAATTGTGTTACGTTCTTGTGGATTGACAAAGTTGAATTTTTTCCTATCGACTGCAGGGTTATAATTGCCAAAGCCTTGTGCCAATACATGGAAATTGAATCCATGCAAGTGAATAGGATGATTTTCTATCCCAATCAAAGCAGTATTTTGGAACACAATTTCAACTGTGGAATTGAACTTAATTTTCTTCACTTTTGTTGATTTTTTGGTCATTATAATAGCAGGATTCATGCTATTATTTGGGTTTGTATAGTCAAACTTCAATGGTGGTTTGTCTGGGAAATCAGTAGTGTAAATTCCACCAACATTGTAGAAAAAGGCTTCCAACATTGAAATCTTGTCTGGAAACTGGAAAGATGCATTGTTCATACTAGCCGAAAATCGTTGTCCATTTGGGCCTCCACATGTTGCATTTCTTGATTTTCCACAAGCAGTTAGGCCCAGCCCAATAGTGATAAACATGTGTTCGTCCACTTTTCGAGGTGGTGGGTTCCAAAATGGGCCAGTTACAAGCCCAGTTATATTAGTGAAAAATTTATGGGCTGTTGGTGTGTCATTAAAGGCAGGTAGAATTGGCATTATGGGAGTTGATGGTAGTAATGCATCTTCATACACTATAATTCCTCTAGTTGTGGTGTTGTCAAATGGCACCCCGGCTGCACTAGCATAGGGGTTAGCCGTCACGTAGTACGACGCCGGTAGTTGATCGGCCGTCAAGAGGACGTCAGTCGTCTGGCCCGGCCCGGTGACAACTACATCCGTGACATAGGGATCAGTGTAAGCAGCATCAACCGCGACAACTTTCATTTTATGATTGGCGATCTTGAAAAAAAGTTGGTTATTGAGTGCAGCGTTGATGATACGTAAGAGATATGTTTTTCCGTGTTTCACCTTCAACTTGTACGTTTCTAATACAAATGAAAACGAAAATTCATGTTAGCAAGACAACAAAATTTCAAAGATTACCTGGCCTGTCGGCCAAGGCTATAAACTCGTTGAATAAATCTTACGATTAACAGAGCAAGGGTAAAGATCGCCCGGCCAGCCGTTAATAGTGTAAGCATTAGAGTTATTAGGTGCTGAGCCAGTTGCTAGCGCTGCATTCTCCACATCCACAACATTGGCATTCCACCATTCTCCTGCATTAACATGTTTAAAATTATTTCAATAATTTCCTTTCTTAATTAGAAAAATAAAACATTATTCTTCATTTGCTAGTTTTATCAATAGGTTAGATTTCACTCCATATGCCCATTCTTGTAGTAGCTAGTAATCTTGAATCAGAATTTTCATTAAGAAGAGTCGAAATATAAGGAAATAAATATATGAAGAAGCCAAGTGATTCACCATATATGTTGTTGTTTTTACTTATTTAAGTAGTATGTATTTTCAGAGAATTGAAGAGGTGTCAAGACTAGGATGGCAAGTTTTTCTCGATCAATTGTGTTAAGGGTTTGCAAAATTAAATATACACTTATAATAGCTAACATTTAATCTCTGTACACCACATGATTTTTCGACAAAAAGGTGTGCATTAAACCACCCTTCACCTAAGGTGACTTTGTCATGTATCTCAATCCCAAATGAATTGAATCACCATATATAAAATCATCACCGACCATATCGCTTGTTTAAGCTCTTGGGCCAATATACTATCTGTTTCTCACCCAATGTTCGATATTCATATTGAAGCTCAACTAAATTTAAATTTTCACCGTAATTTTCATATCAAAGATAAAACGCTTTCTAACAAAAGCGACTTAGCAGTTACTACTACTATACATCAAAGTAAAATCATAAGTGAAGAAGGATTAATTAAAGTTACCTAAGAGAATAGGAAATTCTCTATAAGGTTTAGGGAAAGGAAAAGAGTGGCCTTTTTTTGGGCGAATAATGAGTGCACCATGAACTGTGGCTCTAAGCCATGACACGTGTGCATGCCACCATAGAGTCCCTTCTTGTCCTGTTATTTTAAACTTGTATGTGTAGCTATGTCCGGGTCGGATCGGGCACTGGGTCGCAAACTCCGGTCCATCAGCCCACCCACTTAATAGCTGGAAAACTCCATGCCTGCATCAATTAATTATAAAACTTGCATTACTTTTTAATTATTTTACATTACGTAATGATATTATCTAATCTGATAATGATAGTTGCCACATTTTGATTATCTAATTTTATTTGTATTAGGTAATTATAATAATAAATATTTTATTCGTTTCAATTTGTTTGTCCTACTTTTCTTTTTAGTTCCTTTAAAAAAGAATGTTCTCTTTCCTCTTTTAGCAACTCTTTAGTTTTGATTTTCTACATAAAATATTTAAGACCACAAGATTAAAAGACATGTTGATGCATTCTACAGTTCTTTAATTTAAGACTACAAAATTCAAAAGTTCTATTTACTTTCCGTATCAAGTCAAAACAGAACAATCAAATTGAAATGGAGAGAATATTTAATTGTGAGGTGAGTAAATAAAATGAGTTAAGGGACAAGTGAGACTAGCTCTAGTGGTTGAGCACATTGATCTCCACCATCAACGATAAGTTGAAGGTTCGAGTCTCATTGGAGAGTAATGAAAACACTATCATCTTGACCCATGGGGTAAGAAAAAAAAACAAGCTAGGTGTTCAGTGACAAGTTCAGAAGTCAAAATCATAAATTTTAAATCTTGACTCGGCCACTGAAATTGAAATTGAAATGAAAACTTACCAATGAATAGTGAGATTGTAAGGTGAAAGGTTGTAGACATGAACCACAAGGGTGTCTCCTTCTTTTACACGTATGGTTGGACCAGGAAGACTTCCATTTACAGCAGTAATTACTTGTCTACGGCACAATCTCGTTATAGTACGGTTTTGCACCTATATATTTTTAAAAAAAATCATTAAAGATACATTAATTAGTTAATTAAAGAGTACTTTAGCTTCTATTAATTAGATATAAGAGTAATAACAACTCTTGATGTATGAGTGTAATTGACAACTTCAAAAATATGGTAGGAAACCTGTCATATTATCATATATATCATGGTTAAAATACACTAATAATGTAGACAATTATTTACTGGAAGTATATATAATTAGTTAAATCCTACATTAAGATAGAAGTTCTACCAAATGCAATTTAATTATTTTTGCCATTTTTCTTAAATAAAACTTATTAGATGAGGTGTAACAAGTGGAAAACATGGTCAGACTATCAATTCGATACATGCATGTTTATATCTATCATATATCATACGGAATATTATAAGGACCCGTTGGTCATATGTTTTTACTTTTTTACGGAATAATTTTCACTTTATATGAAAATCAGCGTTTTCATCATGAAAATTTCAAATCTAATTAGAAGTTGTATTTCAAATTTGAAATATAGCTTATAAATTAAAATGTTTTCCAAAAAGGAAATGATTTTTGAAAGAAAGAAATGAAAATGATTTATACTCCATATATATGTCTCAATTCATGTAGCAGTAATTAATTGAACATAAAGTTTTATGAAGAACAAAAAAATCTTTTTAAAACGTGTAATCTAAAGCAAATCATATATAGACAATCATCTTATTAAGAAGAAACATCAAAAGAGAAGATGAAAAGAAATAGAGTCTAATGAAAAATCTAAATAATTGCTAATTTGCTATATGCATTTCTATGGAAAAAGGTTTTATGAAGAGTTGACTATAGTAATATATTTTGCATGGGAAATAAAAAAAGAAGAAGATATTAGTAATATAGTACGTACATGAAAAGAATGCTCAACAACTTCAGCTGAAACCAATGAAGAACAAGAAGCTAAAAGAGCTATTGTGGTGCAAGCAAATAACAAGAAAATTTGATGCCTCATTTTCTCTAAATACAATAATTCAATGTGTAAAGGCTTTGAGAGATGAAGAGAAATATATGAGAAATGAATGGCTTTATATAAGAAGACAGAAGTTTGTACACCAACGAAAGTCACAGGCGGCACCTATATTTTCTAATTAAGAAATGTACACACACAAATCACGATTAATATACTCTCCCGTCTAAATTTTTTATTTATCGTACTTTTAAAAAATAGTTGTCTTAAATTACTTTTTTCACTATACTAACATTATATATTCACTCTTGTTCAATTTGAAAAATGAAAAGATGATTTATCACTTAGTTTTTAATTTCTCTTATTATTAATTATGGTCATTTTTCAAAATATTGATTTTTTTTGTATTTAAATGGTGATATAGTAAAATTGTCATTTTATTTTTATCAGTCCTTGAGAGAATATTTGTCAATTTAGAAGTTTAAGGCAAAATTAATATTACCGTACAAACACCTCAATTATTGGTTGATAACACATAAATAGAGTAACTATACAATGAAGTGAGATTATATTCATAAATAAGGGTAAAATAGTAAAAAAAATCATCTTAATTACGAAATAAGTGTCTTCTTAATTAATGTAATGAAAGGACATGTAAAAGAGAAACACGATAGATAATTTGAGACGGATAATACTATTTTATTAGAAGTATGTATTTTCCTTCTTCATTGTTTCTTTTTTATTTTTGTGTCCTCAGCTAAAATTTTATTTCACATTTTCCTAATCTCACTTTCTATAGGGTCTATCTAATTATTTCCTAAACATTTCCACGATTGCGTAAAAGACTTTGTTTAAGGCAAAACGAGACATTTGAAAAATGGGTTCTGAAAATTTGGAAAAAATAATTAAGTAAATGTTAGTTATAGGATAGCTTGAGTTGGCCATCAAATAAATACTAATCTGAACAAGACTTTCTAGCAGATAACTATAAATTTAAAGTTTTTTTTTTCTTTCTGAAGAACATCTACATATGTTAAATTTGACTGTTTCCACTATTTTATTTAATTTATTAGAATTTTCTCAATGGTTTAATTCCAATAAGCTTCTTTTTATTTAGAGTTAGGTAGCTTCCTTTATCGTTAGTAGTTGAGGTTCTATTGACATTTGTACACTAGCATTCTAGTGATGTATGATACATCAAATTGAAAAGCGCTAACTCCATTCATCAATATTCATGGTGATAATTGTATATACTCAGAGGCGTATGCAGGAGGGGGTCATTGGATTTATGCTTTCCTTCCAAAATTATACATAGTAGTGTTATATTTTTTAATTTTTTGTTACATATAGATGTGTGAAACCACACTCGAAGTATCATATAATGTGATGATGATAGGGTACACCTCTCAGTGAGGTTAGAAATTTGACTTTTATATCTATCTTGTTTTATTTTTCTTTCCAAAATTGGGTAACACCTCTCTAAGTGGTTATTGATAGCACTTTTGGTATTTTAATTAATTAAGCATTTCAATTTTGGACATGTAATTTTAAAATTTTAACGGTTTTAAATGATAAGAAACTAAATGTTAAACTAATTAGATCCACATTTTCATAATAGTGCATCATTATCCTAAAATCTTGAATACGCCTCTGTTAATATACTCTAAATGTTAGTCTTCAATAAAATGAAAATTAAAAGCCTAAAAAATTTCGAACTTTTCTTAATTTGGGCAACCGGCCAAGGCCAGCTAGCATGGAAAAACAGAATCATCAAAGTGCCCAAATAATAAATTATCGTCAAATTTTAGCTCTTTTCACTTTGCTGCTTACAAAAGTTGTACTGTGGAGTAAATAGCAAGCACTATTCAATATGACAATTTAGTGGCATTAATAAAAAGGGATTAATAAGAAATGAAGTATTCCATTATATATGTGAAAAGTACATTTTCCATTGTATGAATATGGCATTTTTTAGAATCTGGATTAAGGTAATCTAAACTACTATTTTATGGACCTCATTTCATACGCAATACCAATTACCAACCGACTTATAATAATATTGACAAGAGAGTAATTAATTGGAACACACAGGACTTTGCAATGGGGGCTAATTACAAGTTACAATAAGTGACAAAGTCAATTTTTTCATTAAAAAGGTTCAAAATAAGAAGTAAATATGTGAAAGAAGCCGAAGGGCTGTGAATAATTCTAACTATATAGCATAAAATATTTGGATTAACCCTTAATCTTATCTGACTTTGTCCCTGGTTACAACCTAATTTATGTGAATATATGTATATTTATCTTGAGAAACTGACAAAATTAGGATATAATTAACAGTGTACCCATGAGAGCGTATTAGTGTTCTTGTTCTGCTAGTACAAGGCATAGGAATCACCTGCGAGACCTGAGTGGCTGAGTTCGTTCTGCTTGTAATGTTAGTGATTTAGAAATAATGACCGTAACTTGTAAGAATATATTAATATCAAACTAAGTTAGAGTCGGTTATACCTACTTCACTTCTCTCTATTTGGACTAAGCTTCATAAAAAATAGAAAGACTAAAGTTTACGGCAGTGCAAACACAATTGTTTTTGACATATGGAGTACGTTGGATTTATAGTTTTTATATATATTCTTCTAAAAGTTTACTGTCTCATAATAATAATAAAAAATTAGCCATTCAGAATCTTCGTTTGGAAATTCAAGATACTACAATTACAATAAATGTATTTGTAAAAATAAGGAAAATAAGTTTCAGTGATATTTCATATTAATTGTATCTAGTGTACTCCTCACCTTTCAGCACATCCACTTCATCTTCACCCTCAGTCCACATAGCCTCACCTTACCTCACATTTTATAGTATTTGTCTAGATTATTATCCAAATACCGTCAGAATAATATTTTTTATTTACATACTAAACATAAGAAAATAAAATAAAAAACTCATTTATTTTCCTTCCTACTAAACACACGCTAAATCCTTAGATTTTTTTATGTGCTTATTTGACGGGATCTTTCTAGAGATTAAGTTAATTAACCCTGGATAATTTAATTCTCAATTTTACCATTCCACGTCACCGTTTTTAAAAAACAAAAAACAATGTGCCACGATATTTTTGTGGAAGAAAGAAGTAGTCATATGATGTGCAAACGCAAACTAACTTGTGGACTCCACTGTTTTTGAATGAAAAATAAACTATATACTATATGGTTGATGGATGGTCATATCATAATGCCCACGGAAATACGCATAAATATATTAGAAAATTTCACTTATTTTCTTTTATTTTTTTTTATGTTTTGGAACGTTGAAAAATATTTAGAAAATATTTCACTAATTGTTTTTTTTTTTTAATCAAATTAATGATATTTGTTTGAATATTTTCTAAATCAAAGGACTCGAATTCGAGATCTCTGGTTAAGGATGCAGAAATACTTATTACTCCACCACAACCCTCTTCCGAGTCATATTTATTAGTAACATATAAAGCTATTAGCTACAACCATATTTATATGGGAAGGGGGAGTAATATCATTTATTTATTTACTCATTTATTTTGAGCAAAAACTGGTTTCTTGGTTGACATTTCCAATGATGTCACAAACAATAATCTTTTTTAGAAGACTTTAATTTGAATATTGGAATTTGGTGGCATTTGGAGAGGATAGAGACCAAAACTTGTAGAGCTAGGGAGTAGGAAGACAGTTGAAGTATCAAAATGTTGCTTCTACTACCCAACAAATCACATTTTTCTTTGAATTGAGACTAAAAAAATAGACATTTTCTAGACTAAAATATAGACAGCTAGTAGATCATGAGGATAATAATAAATAAGGAAAAAGATCTCAGAAAATCTCATTCCAAATTTCACTTTTAGTTCCAACAATACTCAACCAAGAAATGACAAATATACATTATTTTAAAAATCTTCATTTCATCTTTGACTAAATATAAATGTCTATAGCTTATTTTTAGGTGATAAATTTCAAAAAAATTTATTTCTTTTTTATATTTTATATTCAATTTAAACCGTATCACATAAATTAATTAAGACAAACAACAGGATTATATGAATGGGGATTGAGTTTGATCACTTACCCATAAGGTTTCTAATTAAGAAAAAATGACATGTTTTCGATTACATGTTTTTCCTGGTAAATATCTACTTGTATTACTTGTTTTCTTAGAGAATTTATCCTCCTTCAAATTGTAGATTGAAAATGCATGGTATATAGTGAAATAAATTAAAGAAGCACAAAAATACAAAATTTTCTAACTAAAAGAGGAAAATGTTAATCCAATCACTTAGGTTAATATTTTTCTTAATCTTTACAAACTAATCAATATAAGTTGTGACATGTGTGGATCCACTAAATATTTAAGTGGAATAGCAAACAAGGCAAATTCATTAGGGTAAGTAGTTTTTTCCCTCTTCTTTCCCTATGATTATGTCAAGGAAAATTAAATGCTTGAGTAAAAGTTGTAGACTTATAAACTTAATCAAGAACTTAATTCAACATGATTAAGTAATTAGTAACTATCATACATGTAATTAACCCAATTTTAAAGAAGAGAAACTAGAGGGTTACGTACATTAATTTGATTGCGTCTCAATTTTTACTACTAAATTGCAACTATATATACTCCATCCGTCCATATTTACATACGTATCCATGTTTGACTTGACACACAAAATAATAAATAAAATGATAATTTTACTATTTTACCCCTAATTATTATAAGTCATCTCACTCATTGAAAAATGAATAATACTTAGTAATAAGGGTAAAGTAGGTATAAAAAGGATAAATTATCTCTTAATTTTCTAAATTGAACAAGTAAAGTGGACGGAGAGTATATATATAATGGCTTGTTGATAGAAACGTTTAAGAGGTAGGTAGCCTAAGGTAGTTCGTTAAATATATTTGGTAGACGCCCTTAACCAAAATTGAGAGTCAAATTAATTTTTGGGATGTTGATTATGACTTGTAACTTGCTTGGGATTTAAGTTTCTTTTTTTGTGTTTGTTAGGGTGGAGTTGGGGACTTAGCAAGACAAAAATAACTAGTGGAAATTAATTATAATTTCATAAAATTATTCAGATTAATAGTCTTAAGATGATTGGTTTACTTGTCATTATCCCTATGCATGTCTCTTTAGCTAGATTAAGGAGAAGTTGTTAATCTCTCCAAATCACATGTCTCAAATAATTAATTAAGCACTTACTAGTAAAGTTCAAAACTTTATCACATGATACTACTTTCAAACTCATTTCTCAACCTTTCTTTCACAATCAACATGCATATAATTACACTAAAGTCTCAAATTAGCAAATTCTTACATTTTTAATATTCAATATCACTATTTCCTATGTCGTTGTCAATCAACTTTTTTGAAGCTCAGACTAATTCAAATTTATATTTGATTTATATTGCTTGATTATCTAATTGAAATGAGAAAGAAATAGAAGAGAAGAAAGAAAGTTGGATTGAGGGAGAGTGAGAGAGTGTGATTGAGGGAGAGTGAATTTAGTGTATTAGATGGAGTTGTGTAAATTTGCTACAAAATACAACATATAGTGGTGAGGACTCGAGTTCTAGTGGTGAATGATAATTTTTTAAATAATAGTTATGTTTCTTTAGTACATATATCACATGTTTGCCTAGTTAGGTGGGGCTGGGGGGCTGAAGGAAGAAGAAAGTTGCGGGCGAGGGAGTGGAGTGGGAGAGGGGCTGCCTGAAGGGTTGATTTTAATTATTTTTTAATGATTTTTAATATAAAAGATATATATTCACCCGCTTTAGGGCGCGCACAGTCAAGTATTTTTCCAACTCAACACTATTAGTGCCACATAAGTTCGGTCAATGGTCAGATGTCTTTAATATATTGTGTTTTAGTAAGTTTTAAGGTTCAGTTGGCAAAGTCGTGAGTATAAGGGTTCAACTGATAAATGGAGCCAAGTACAAGGGTCTCCTATGTCATTCCGTCTTTTAAAATTTAAAGTTAAATTTAAGAAATTATCAAAAAAATATTTTCTTTAAAAAGTGAACTGACCCAACATGGTCATTATCCAACCTAGTGATGAATTGAATTTGATATTTTTTGGTTCACTCAAATAATGTGTTAGCCCAATCTGACTCGTCAAATTTCAAAGTTGCAGGAGAACTCTAAGATTAGGGTGGACAATGGCTTCAAAACTTGATTCTAAGTTAGTTGAGAAAGTCTTTCAGCTCTTAAGAATCCTTATGTGAGAAACCCTTTCCCATGTTGTATTAAGTAATGTGTGAGAAATCCTTTCACAACAATCAACAACAACATTCATGCTTTACTCTCAAAGCAACATATAATCATATTTCATCAATTTCATAAGAACATATCATTCTTCATAAATTTGTCTTTCATAGTTCAAAACCTCTTTTCAATCATCAAAGTTTATAAAACATGGGTTAAGTATGATATCAATGCATAGAGATATAAAATCATGCTAAAAAGGATCTTTCATGTCATGCAAAGACCAAGTTAAAACCATAAGAAAGAGGATAGAAAACATCATAATAATCAAGGAAAAATGCAAGTAAAACTAATCTTTCGAACACTTGTGAGATACTTCTTGAAGTAACCTAAGTCCATCATTATTGTTGTGATAAATTATCCTTAACCAACATAGAGACCAACTATAACATGAAATCCAGTGTTTATCCCACACCGAAAAGAGGTGTCCTCACTTTTCCAGGTAAGAACCATGAACTTCTAGTTTAAGTGGATCCACTAACTAATGTATATCTAGACAACCTATGATGACACATAGTTTATGGGACACGAGTAATCGTCAATTGTCCACTCGATACTAAGCATAGTTCCCACGGAAAAGTCATCAATAATATTCATCTTACCTTTAAGGGACATGGGTAATCGCCTCTTATCTTTTACTACGGGGACATAGGCAGTGACGAATCTAGGATTTTTGTTGAGAGGATTCGAAGCATAAAGAAGTAAACATGTAAAAATTGCAAGATGAAAAACAAAGCTAGATGGGAGGAAAATATTAATTTTAATCCACTAAATTTAACTTATATTGTCATGTTGTGTTTATGTTCTTTCTACTTTTACCTGCTCCATCGAGCTTTTAATTTTTTTAGTGTTTTTGTTCTTATTTTGCAGTATTCTACTTGTTTTTTGAATTTTGAATTAGTGCCCATTCAATCATATGTTACTTTAAAAATCATCAAGATTCTTCAGAAAAGTGTAAAGATCGAGTTGTTAATATTATAGTGCATATTCATAAGATAAATAAATGACATCGTCAATTTTTTTTAGTTCATTTAATTCAATTTACTAGGTTAATCATTTGTAAAAAAACATTATGAACCAATCAAATAAGTTTATTTTAGTTTTCATCTCTTTAGAATCGACTTGAAAATAGTAAAAAAAAAATACTATGAAATTAAGAAAAAAAACCAATTAAATAGATTTTATTTAAAAAAATACAAAACTTTAAAAATTTTCCATTTGATTAATCTAAATTTACTTTATTTTATATAAAAGTTTTCTAATTCAATTTTAAATTTAATAACAATTCATTATTTTCTCAAAGAGTTTCTTTGAGTTAGTACATGATAATTGAGTTATGTACAAATAAAGTGAACAATATAAACTAGAATAATAAAAGACAATAATATTTTTTTAAAATGTGGCTAATAAATTTAAGCAAAGACAAATTGATAAAAAGAAATAGTATAAAAAGAAAATAGCAAAAAAACAAAAAACAAACAAAAATAATACAGTTTTTTATTTAAGCCAAAAACAATGATGTCTTTATTGGGTATTCTAAGCCCAAACCCTAAGCCCATCTCAGCCTTTTCAAAGCAAAAAAAAAGTTTGAAAAAAGTTGCACTTAAGAAAAATTAAACTTGGAACCTTTAAACTAACAATGAACCCTTAGCCAGTGAGCCACACTCCTCTTCAATTATTGAAGGAGTTCATTTTATTATATATACGCTTAAAATTAGAAGTTTACCTTATATATACAGTGTAATTTTTCGACGAAAGGGATCCACCTGAACTCCCTGAACTGCACGTAGGTCCGCCCTTAGACATGGGTAATCGCCTCTTGTCTTTCCATTTGAATAGCTCCTAAAAGTTGATTCTAAGTTAGTTGAGAAAGCTTTTCAACTCTTAATAAGAATCCTTATGTGAGAAATTCTTTCACATGCATGTATTAAGTAATGTGTGTGAAATCATTTCACAACAATCAACAACAACATTCATGCTTTACTCTCAAAGCACCATTTATCATATTTCATCAATTTCATAAAAACATACCATTTTTCATAAATTCATCTTTCACAGTTCAAAACCCATTTTCAATCATCAAAGCTTAGAAAACATGAGTTAAGCATGGGTTCATAGGGATTCATCTTAAAATCATAGAATATATCCATTCATGCATAATAGTTCATAAAACAATCCAATAAATCAATACTGAAAGAAACTCATGACATGGAAGAAAACTCTAACTTCAATTGGAGAATTTAGGAACTCTATTGAGGGAAGAATTCCATATATGAAGACTATCATATCTAGAGGCGGAGTCAAGATTAAGAGTTTAGGGGTTCAAATTTTTCTTTAGAACCATGAATCAATTTTGTTAGTGGTTCACAAGTTAATATACATATATTTAATTTTCTAGTACAAATACAGAGTCTACGAAAAAGCTATTGGGTTCTTCTGAACCCATGAACCTCCACCTAGCTCTGCCTCTGATCATACCTTAGAGTTCAAATCCTACAAACAATGGTGAATTGGAGACTTGATCTTGAAACACTAAGTTGACTCCTTCTTCTTCTTCTTCTTTTAGAGAGAGAAATATTTGGGGAGGATGAACTTGTTCTTCTTTTGAAAAATTGAGAGAAGGAATTGAATTGAGTGATTTTAGGGGTAAAAACCTTTATATAGGGGCTTTGGGTAAAGATCAAAATGACATAGTATTGATTTAAAACAGTTAGACAATGACCCAAAAGCCCCTAACTTAAAAACTGATGGACCAACTTCACACTAGCTTTTACGGCCCATCAAGAGTACCACAGACCGTTTCGCCGTCTGTGGTCCTTGACCAGTGGCTAGGGGAGAAGGGCCCCTCTTAAGTGGCTCATGACAAGCCGTTTGACGGCCCGTCAACCTCACCACGGGCTGCCTAGGCCTCCGTGGGAGGGACACCTGCAGGGCAGGTTCTGGGCACTTACCACGAGCCCTCCAACAGATCGTGGTCCCATTCACGGCCAGTCAAGGACTCCATGGAGGGTTCCATGGTCCACTTTTGAACTGGTGAGTTGCCCACTTGACCCTTTTCTAGCCTTTCTCGATTCTGACGTGTTAGAGAGACAAAAGTTGTAAACTTATCTTAGAAGAAAAATTGAAGAAAAAATCATTTTATATTATACAATTGCATAGACAGATCAAATTTTTCCATGGAAATGAAAAAAAACACATAGGTGTTTTTGAGGAGGTGGGGAACTTTGGGGGACGATAATTGATATCAAAAAAGAAATAATCATTATGAAAATTTTAGTAATTAATTGGGAATTAATTCATGTGAAACTATGATTAGTAAAAAAAATTGAATAAATAAAAAAAGAAAACACAAAAAATTAAAATAAGTAGAAAATTCTTACGTGGTAGCAATTGAACAACACCTTCAATGGTAAGATTGGTTCTTTATTTCAAGCACTAATTAAATTCAACTCAAAGTAGATTGGGGGTAAAGAAACATTCATAAAGTTACATTGCTAAACTAAGTTGTGCGACCAAGTTAGGGGGGAATTTTGTCTTTTCTCAAGTGAAAATGGTTATTTAAGTTTAGAAGGAAGAGAACTTTGTGTTTTTCAAGTGAAAATGATGATTTAGGTTTAAAAAAGAAGAATGTATGCTTCATTTTGCTTAATGGGTGCATGCATGTTGAAGTATATTAATGGAGGTCTTCCTACCACTGGTATTTTTTTTTAAAATTTTGAAATGAAAATGGTTTTTATGCTTTTGAAGTGAAAAATGGTGATTTAGGTTTAAAAAGAAGATGATTGTGTTTCATATTTCATATTTCATTGGTGATTTGAGTGCATATTTCATTGTTGCATGTGTGTATTCTAAATAAATAACAATCTCCCCGTTTGTCGTTTGGTGATTTTGTGTGAAACTTGAAGACTGTTATTAATGCATCAATCTAAGAACTTGTGTGATTGAATCGCACAATAGCTAAGGTTTCTGTAGCAAGTCATATGAATTGTTGAATTGGTACATGAATGTTGAGGTTGCTGTAGCAAGTCACATGAATGTTCTTATACAAGATTGTGTATGCTTCATTATGCTTATTGAGTGCATGAACGTTCTTGTATATTAATGGTAGTGTTACAATAAAGGTTGAATCTTTATAAGAATACAAGATTGTGTATGCTTCATTTTACTTAATGGGTACATGAATGTTCTTGTATATTAATGGTAGTGTTACAATAAAGGTTGAATCTTTATAAGAATACAAGATTGTGTATGCTTCATTTTACTTAATGGGTACATGAATGTTCTTGTATATTAATGGAGGTCTTCCTATCATTTCCTACCTTCACTCTGGTTTTTGCTTGTATCAATGGCCATAGTTTTTAAAGTAATTTTAGTCATTTTTATAATATTTTTAAATAAATAATATTTTTTCATCTTGTTTAGTTTTAGCCGAATCACCAACTAAACTCATTTGGCTAGATTATTAATTTCGATTGGCTACGATTGAAATTCATTTGGTCATTTTCTTAATTGAAATTTTAGTTATTCTTCAACTTAATTGCAAAACCAATTTTTCAGACTTTTTCCCTCTCAATTCACAAAGCCCATTATATTTTCTCAATTTCAACTCTTATTCTGGCAGCCCATATTTTAGCCCAATAATTTCCATTCCCTCTCAACCCACCACCATTTAAATGACATACAACAACAATACCAAATATTTCTTGTGGGTTTCATTTGTTCACTGGAAAAGAAGTTTGAATCGATTATAGTGGTAAACTTTCTTAATTGATCTCCTGTTGATGCCACTGCTCTTATATGAGTTATTTTCTATGTGATTGGTGTCCTTGTCACTGGATGCTCGTGATTTTGTATCCTATTTATATTATTAGCGATTAATCTCTGCATGTCTAGATAATTAGCTTAAATTGTGTGAAGGACGAATTCATTTTGGTGTTGTCTGTTAGGCAGAATTTAGAAATTGCATTCATTATTTGTAGTCATCCTTAATTTGTTCTTTCGTGTCTATTTTTAGTTTAGCAGACTTTCTTTCTAATTTTTGACTTGTCGTAGTATCATGTGAATACAATTTCATTTAGGCACTAAGCTAAGCAATGTGTTCCTAGCATATCGTTTCATGTGTCTCTTGACTTAGTCATCGTGTATCTTTGTTTAGTGATTTGAATACTTTTAATGTCATAAGGTTGCAGGTTTTGATATTTGGCTAGGTTAAGATAATCTGCATAGAATTACTATTTGGTTTTTTCCAATTATTGTTTTAAGATGTGGATTAGCATAGTATGTGTATTATTTCTACATCTTTTATTCACCTAGATGTACGATAATGCATTTCTTTGCCATTCCTCTCCATCCTGCCATTCGTAGGCGTGTCATTGGCTAACATATTAATTTTAAGTGACTATTGTGTTCTTATATTTTCTTTAAAAGTTGTTGCTATCCATGTGTCTCTATATGATTTCCCCCAAATGGGATTATTTATTAATTCGCACCTTCTTGGATAAAAAATGCATATTTTCCAGTAGGGTGATTTACTCTTCTTGTATTTATGTTGGTTGGACTATATATTAACTCTTTTCCTTTACTTTGTTGCATGTGAAATTTGCTTCGAGTCCATGTGGAACTCCATCCTTGCCTCCTTTATTGGGTCGTAAAGACACCTATTCACTTTTTTTCTTCGTTCGACTCAACCTTCGATTATCAACAATAGGGTCGAAGAACAGGTCCCGGAGCTGAAAAAACACAACATATACACTAATATACAATGTGATACGACCTCCATATACAGCAGAAATGGGCCGAAAGCCCTCATAGATTTTACTGTTGTGTTGTATTGTAATCGGGCCTAAGCCCTTTTATTTTAATTATTACTTTGTTAGATGTTAGGATAGGTACAATTGGGCCAAAAGCCCACAATTGAATTTAGACCCAAGTGCTTGTCTAGACGGATGAACCAGACTTGGGCCCATTTATCTTCTTCGTTTCCTATTTATTTTAATTGTTATTATGTGTTTCTATTTGTTTATTTAATTTTAAAGTTTTTTCCAAATTTGATTTCCCAAAGGATAACCATTTTTGAGTTAATTATTTAAAAATTAAGTGAATACTTATTTTCTACTTGACTTTAGAATTTAGAATATTTTTACTTAAACTTATCCTTATAATATTTCCCTCATCCGTAAAATGATGTTAAGTCTTAAGTTTGTTTATTTCTAAACTAATCAAGCATGTCTATTTTCAAATAATTAGCCAAATATTTTAATTATCGGATAATCGCGAGTTAGCAGATGTTTTAGGTGCTTTCAAACCCTTCCTAAAACATTAATATGAACCCCGAACCCTACCTTTATATTATTTATCTACTGCTTTAATCTTTTGAAAACTAGTTTTATTAATTTTTCTTTAAAAATTAAGTGGCGACTCCTTTTTAGTTAAATAAAACAAATAACCCATCTTTAATTAACATCCAATAGACAAAAAAACAAAAAAGAGCACAAATTCTCCCAAATTAACAAACGATATTTTAATAGGTTTTTTGTTTTGTTTTACTCGTATAACCAACAACCACTAAACAACAATAAAAATAGAGACATGGGCTACTTCTTTAATAATATCAACTCTCAATAGATATTTAGTGATTCAGTTTCTATGAACTCCACCAATCCAATAACATTCATGTATTCAATATACAAAATTCAACGAGTAACTATTACAAACATCAACAAATAGATGACATCTTTGATAATTTTAATTCATCACAGCGGAGAATGAGATAGTGTAAATAATTTGTGAATTATTCGATGGAGGGGTGGTTATTACAACAAACATTTATTTCAATGGATTCATTCACTTGATTTCAACTCATCTAAATGTTGATACTTCTATGAATTCGTTTGATTTTCATTATAAGATTGATGACAATTCTATGTTGATGTTGATACGAAATAATATGAGATTACGAGTATACATCAAATTGAAGAAAGGGTCACTAAACTTCAAACAATATCCATTGTGCATAACTTCAAAAGCTATTGATATTCATTAAACACTTTCAATTAATGAAGAAAAAGATGAAGATGTCAATACCCAAATAATAGCTCATGGTAACACCAATACAAACAATTTAAATGTAATGGAATATAACAACTTGGTTGCTCGGGAGACTGCATATTTTCAACAATGCAATATTATTGAAAGTGTAGCTACAAACATAAAACACACTAGCAGAAGGTCAACTATACAAGAAAAAAAAGATTCTAAAGTCTGTCATTGAAAATCATGTTAAAAAAAAGATGTTCATCAAGTGCATCAAGGTATTACGGAATACATAACCAATTAAAATAAGTAAACTAACATTACTATGAAAATGTACAATATATAACCAGACAACTTTATTTATGTGTCTCCTCTACTTTTTTTTTATATATATATTCAATATATATCAGTGAATCACATTGCATATTATCTCCCATATACCATGTCTAAATCCATATATCTATGTATGTGATATGCATTTTTTTCCAAATATAAATGCGTCATTTGCAAAGAAGAAATTAACAAAAAAATTGACAGAAAACGTACATCATCAACTAACCTGCACAACCAAAAAGAGAAGAAATTATGTGACATTCAATATCTAATTCATCCTTCTAGAACAATTTTCTAAGACTAGATATAGAAAGTCTAAAATCAAGTTATTGTTCTCAACTCTAGAACATATATTGTACTATACATTAGATAAACCACTCATTAAAAATAAAAGGATCTCAATCACACTCTTAGTTGTAGCTCTTTAATTTTTAAATAGTCATTAAAATTAAAGCCTGATTGTAAGTATGTAGGATAAAGAACAAGTTATAAATGCACACATAAAAATATGTAGATTTACCTAAGTTTTCTATTGATAAGCCGACATTAGTCTAAAACTATATGTGATATGCATTGATATACATGATATGATAAAAAAAAAATCGAAAATACATTTTTAGATTTGATTTTTTTATTTGAATAAGTTAAAATCACAATAAGTGTTGTAGCTCCACCAATATCAACAATACTGACTTGCTCATTTCAACATTATAGAAGAGGAAGATTAGTTAAAATGTGGATAAAATTATTCTCTCTTTTTTTAATTTTGCTTTGAGTCAAGTATAATCTGAGATGAAAATAGCCATGCGAAATTTTGAAAGAGTATATACTTTAAGTGTGAAATTAGAATGAAACTCTTTAAAATCTCCTATTATTTAGTTGATTTTTGCTAGTTATGACTATTTAAAAATTAAAGAGCTACAACTAAGAGTGTGATTGAGATCCTTTTATTTTTAGTTAGAGTTTTAAATTCGAACTTCGAAAATATATTTTTTTTCCATGTAAAACGCTTTATCAAAGTAGATCTACTCGTGTGTAGTTATAATTTTTCTTTTTGTGGTTTGTCTCCTACAAAAAAAATAACTCTTTTGTACTTTTTTTTTTATATTTCTTTTGCAATTTATTCAGACTATTATCTAAAATTTTATATATGTTAAATAATAGTTTAATATTTTATCAATTCCTAAATTGTATTGCCATAAACTTTTAAAATAAAAACCAATTTAAATAATATTTTTTTAAAAACGTTTACGTACATCAACTAAATTAGCCAGTAAATTTCAAAAACTAAATGATAAATCTCTAACAAAGGAGAAAAAAGTTACAAGGAACCATTTTCACATTGATGTTTTCTTAAAAAATGGTATAATTATACATTGAACAAATTCTCCAGCTAGTTTTTGAAGATAGAATTTTACAAAATCAAAACTTTCTAGTGAAAGATCTGTTTGTTGGATTATGAAGGTGAATTGGGGCGTCATGCGGAAGCTTACAATTTGTAAATCATATGAGGATAAATTAGACGACACATAAAACTATATTAAAAGACATAATATTATTATTATATGATATGACCAATTTGCCTACATAATTAAAAACTAATAAAAACATAAAAACTGTAGAGAGAAAATTTCCCCATAAACAAAACTCTTAAATGTCTACATTGTGGATGCTATTGTGTTATGCTATGAGAATATAGATCTTCAATTTATAGATCTCCAAATTTTCCCTCTAAGGAAAGAATAAACCAAATATGGAAGAATATTATATTTTCCTTTCAGAAAAAGTTCAAGCATTTATGTAATACTTTGACTTTTCTTTAAGAAAAAAAAATAAACTTCAAACAAGGAAAGAAAATCAGGGCAAAATCCTAACATTATTTTCACTTATATTTTTTTTCTTTCTAAAAGTGAAATATGGAAAAATTACATAAATACACAACTTAAGATATCACAATCTTTAAAATCCTTATCATTTAAAAAAATTACAAAAATTCTCTCGAATACATCCCTCCCATTAAGTAATGTACCATTTGCAATGTATCAAACATACATGTATCCGTGAATAATAAAAAGTTTGAAATTTTTATAATTGTGGAAACTT
Source organism: Solanum tuberosum (assembly GCF_000226075.1). Classification (NCBI taxonomy): domain Eukaryota; kingdom Viridiplantae; phylum Streptophyta; class Magnoliopsida; order Solanales; family Solanaceae; genus Solanum; species Solanum tuberosum. Next base: position 477,650 of record NW_006239186.1, on the reverse strand, counting down.
CCGGAATATGATGTAATTAGCTCGTAATTTCAACTTTTCTCTTCTTCAAATTTTAATCAATTTTATGTCCATACAACTCTTTAAAGGGACTCGTTTGGCACCAGAAATAAGTGATTATAACTAATTATGAAATTAATTTTAGTATGAATAATTTCATGTTTGGTTGGAATAAATCAATGAATCAATTATCCTCGAATTATAGTGTTACTATTATCTCACAAGGATGAAATTACAATCTTAAAACAACTATTTTCGAAATAACTTATCCCCCAAATATCTAGAACTTTCTAAATGAAAAAGGAAAAGAAAAAAAAACCATCTTACCATCATCCATTTTTCTTTCATCAATGAGTCCAATTGTTATGTTGGATCTCTAAAACTAGAATTACATCATAAAGCTGACGTGGAGAACTCTAATTGGTTAATACCACGTAGTCATTGCCACGGCGAGTGAGCAATTGGTGCTTCTCTTTTTTTTACTCTTGAGTCTTAACCCTCACCATTAATACTCCATAATTCTCTCCACAGAAACGACGAGAAAGAAGAAGAAAACAATGGATCGAGCTTCGGTTTTTCCACTTTTCTTGATTGTTCTACACTTTATCGCTACTGCCAATGCACTGTATGGACCTACATCCCCAGTTGTTCAGTTAACTGAATCCAACTTTAAGACTAAGGTATTTTTTTTTTTCAATTTTCATTCAAGACTCGATTTTTAAAGATTGATTCGGTTTGATTTAAGTTGAAGGAAAACCCCATTTTGTTATATCGATTGATTTTGTTAAAGGGTGTCTATTTATGTGTTTAAATGCGAGATCAGTGTTCATTTCTGTAATAATTGGGGGAAAGGATTGAACTGGGGTTTGGTTTAATGTCATTCTTTATTGTTGTTGTTTGGATTTCACTGTTAATTTTCTAGATCAATATTTTAGGCAAGGGTTTAGGTCCTGACATATTTGGGGTTCCATTTTTTTTCTTTCATTTGGTGTTCGGTACATCCGTACATGTATTGAATTTTCCAATTAATTTAAATTTGCACTACACAGGGAGCTGATTAAAGAGGGAAATGTTTTCTAGCAAGATTTTTGTTTTTTCATTTGAGACTCGAACTCAATACCTCTAGTTAAGCACAGTTTTGGCTCTAGGCCACCGATCCTATTGAGCTAAATAATGTGCTACTTAATTGAAATGGTATTCCTATATGCTAGTGGTAATGATTTATAGACGACATTGATGCTGCAAACTTAAACATATTTATGTTTGGGTCATTGACAGAGTTGAAAACATCAATCCGTCTAAGTTTCAACTGTAAACAAACTAAATCAAATAAAACTAGTACCCCCATCTTTATCCTACTTTGGGAGTGTTTTACTGCCTTATATCAGTTTTCTATTGTGATCGATGTTCTTGATGTCTAGCTTTCACTGCGAAGCTGGTTTAAATAGCATTTAAAAAATCTTCAACTTTTATAATTGCAGGTGCTAAATTCAAAAGGTATTGTTTTAGTTGAGTTCTTTGCACCTTGGTGTGGTCATTGCCAAGCTCTGACACCCATATGGGAAAAGGCAGCTACCATATTGAAAGGTGTTGCCACGGTTGCAGCTCTTGACGCTGATGCTCACAAATCCCTGGCGCAGGTATTGTTAGTTAATGTTTTCTTAAACATGCATATCCATGTACTTCCTCGGTTATACTATCTTCTGCCTTGTAACCTGAATAAGATCAGATAGGGATGTGTGGAGATGATGAAATGCGATCTTTTAGTGTGATATTCGTTATAGACCAGAGATAATGTGCTGAAAATGGTATGACTCGTGATTTATAAAAACTGAAAGAACATGTAAAGATGATTTTTTTGTCATCTTTCTTTGGAAAATGAAAAAGAAGTCAGATGCATGTTGCCTTGTGTCACTGAAATCATTCAACTAAAAATCATTCATATTAGTTGACGTATCATATGGTGGGACATAGGTATGACCATTTTGTGCAAATTCTTCACAACACACTAAAATTAACTGCACATACTCACCTGGACGACCGTGGAGGCCTGAAACCAAGACAGACCGGAAATGAGCTTTTTGGCAACACACTTTTGAGAATAGAAGAGACTAGAGATGGCTGTGATTGACAAGGTCCATACCCCTACCTTTATCAAGCTAGTTTACCAGAGTTGAACCCCCTTATTTCTATGTTTATATTTGGTCCTACCCACCAGAGACTTACACTTAAACAAATACATATCCATGATTCATGTAACATAGATAGATGTTGCTCGGCTTATTGCCGATCGCTCAGTTTTGGGCTTATAAGCCTTGGAAATTATTTAGGAACTATAATTGAGGCATTTGGTGCAATCTTAACATGCTAAGGAAGTTCCTCGGATATATAGAATATGGTTGTATATCTAAAGTAAAGGTGAGGAGAAAATTAGCTAAACAATTCTATCCACCTCACTTAAGTTAAATTTGTCAAACATGCAACTAGCCTGCTTTTTTGAAATGTGTAAATCTATAGATATAATTAAAATCCTTGACGTATTAGCATTGCTAAAGAAATATTGAAACAATCCAAAAAGTTAAAGAATCACTCAACTTGTGCGCAGTTGCGATGACTTTATCCTCGTTTATTTTGATTTTCACAAAGGCTACTGAAGCTTCTAGGACTTGGTTTCATGTAGTTCCGATACTTCCAAGAGAGAGAATAATTCTAGACTACTAAGAGGATTGTTAACTAATCTAAAATTGCTCCACACTCTATAACTTATAGTTTCCCTAGCCTGAGTAAGATTCCGATCTAATAAAATATGGGAAGAAGCTGAGTAGTTCAATGAAATTTGGACGACTTGGCTAAGTCTTATTAAAAGGCACTGCCTCATCGCTTAAATCAAGGAAGCAAGGGGTTATTGTCATGCACTTTAGAGAAGTTTGTGCTTCAAATAATGGTGCACAAAGCGATTCTTATGTGATTGGTCACTCCTTTCAATATAAGCATTATATTATATTGGATGGTGAGTTATTCTAATGGCAATTTAATTTTTATTGTACTAAATTCACAGATGTTGGATATTTTTTAATTCTCATTACTGTGCGCTTCACTTCAAAGAAGCATGTGTCTCACTTCAAGCCCCACAAATCTTGTATTGCACTTTCCGCATATAATAAACACTGCAGTTTGGTTGGAGTCTTTGGAGTTGGAATTTCTGACCTATTTCTAAACTTAATTTGATCTCTGGATATATGGCGTTGCTGCTCTCATTTTTCACATCATTCTGTGCACGTTTATGCATCTTATCAATTAATATTCTAAATCTAAAGATCCCAAGCATCATCAGAGTATCAATGGGTGGACTTAAGAGTTCTGTTTCACACTTTAGGATAAATTCAGAAGTGATAAAATTGACGCATGTATTCGTGATTTAGGAATATGGAATCAGAGGATTTCCTACCATCAAGGTGTTTGCACCTGGAAAACCTCCTGTTGATTATCAAGGGGCACGTGAGGCTAAGCCAATTGCCGAATACGCATTGCAGCAGGTACTTATCATTGTTTACACTGTTTGAAAGTCAGTCTGTACTAGGGCTTTCTTCTTTCCAACTTCTGTTTATGTTAAAAGACTTCAGCATCATGTCTTTTTTCTGTCTTTTTACAATTTCCTCTCCAGCAAAAGCCCTGTATCTTGACCCAATCAAATAATTCTGCCATTCATTTTCTTAATACCTGATATAATGCATTGGTAGATCCAAATAATTTTCTTATTGCCAATGATAATGCATTGCTAGATCCAAATAATTTTCTTATTGCCTATGATAATGCATTGCTAGATCCAAATCTAGTACTCCCTCCGTTTCACAAAGAATGACCTGGTTTGACTTGGCATGGAGTTTAAGTAAATAAAGAAGACTTTTGAATCTTGTGGTCCTAAATTAAAGTTATGTAAAATGTACAAAATTGCCCTTAATCTTGTGGTCTTAAACATGCCACGTGGAAAGCAAAAAGTAAAATGTTACCAAAAAAGGAAAGAGGTCATTCTTTTTGAAACTGACTAAAAAGGAAAGGAGGTCATTCTTTGTGAAACGGAGGGAGTATGTAATACTGCACAAGTTATGACAATTTTCACTTGTGTATTAATATCATAATGGTTCATGACTTGTTTTGGTATTCTAAATCTATTTTTTCAAGTTTCAAAAGTTCGTTCAATCACATTGCGCAGAGATGAATGCCTATAATTAAACAGTTCTTTGGCATGTCATTCTTTGTGAAACGAAGGGAGTAGTTAAGATGAATAAATTCCTTTTGAACAATGTCTGGGGTTAAGTTGTAAGCATTTATTTGCATAATAATTTTCTTTATACATTATGCATTTGATGATAGTAAATAATCTATTTAACTGACAAATTATCCAAACGAGATTTGAGTCATTTTATCGTGCGTAATTGATGTAGTGATGGTCTTGAGTCCTTTTCCATGTTTCCTTTGAATCTTCACGAGTCATGAGAAATCATGAAGGTTTTGATGTCAACTGCTTTGCTTACAGATCAAAGCACTGCTGAAGGAGCGGATACACGGAAAAGCAACAGGAGGATCTTCTGAGAGTTCTGAACCCAGTGCATCAGTAGAGTTGAATTCACGAAATTTTGATGAGAATGTTCTTAAGAGCAAAGATCTCTGGATTGTTGAGTTTTTCGCACCTTGGTAAGTTTCAACTGTTACTACTTCTCTTTCTTCGTTGTCAGTTGTTAATTTATTTGTACTTGCAAGAGTCTAAGGTCTTTTTTTTTTTGTGTGTGTGTGAATACGTGTGTGTGTGTGTGTGTCTGCTTTCAGCTATGCTAATTAGATGGGCTACCTTGTGAAATAAACCATCATATGTACGTAAGTAGCATCTAGAGCAGAATCCAGAATGCTCTCTCTCTATCTCTCTCAATATATATATGCTTTACCCATCTTTCACACGATGATGACCAATTTCACACTGAATTTAAGTATTTCTGACTGTTTCAGTCGAGTATTTGAATTACTCTGTGACTAGTGTTAGTGCGGTGCAGAATGGAGATCTATAAATGACTCTAGGTTGCTATAGTCAGTAACCCGAAATTCCATGACACATTAATTAATATATGATTCCGGTTTCTTGGGAAGGAAACTGCAGGACATTGTTTCAAACTGATGAAAACTCTATTAATTGGGTATTCCAGTTAATTTAGTGTTTTACGTGGTTACACCATTTGTAAGAATTTAACTATTCACAAATCTGAGAAAGGAAGTATCATCAGACATTAGAAGCTGATGCAAACTATATGGTAGGGAAAGGAACTATCATCAGACATTAGAAGCTGATGCGACCTATATGGTAGGGAACCTCAGTTTCTGTTAAGTTGGAAGGTAGAAGGCCATTAACATTTGAGGTGGACCTTTCCACTAGAGGTTATCCTGTGATGAGTCGTACATTTCTTTCTTCCTCCAACTTTTCTTCTTTGCTTTCAATTTTGATGTCAAGATCCTTCTCTGCCACTATTTTCTTTTAGATTATATATTATTTCTATTTACTTACTGAGGTCTTAAATTTAAATGGCACTTTAAAGGTGTGGACACTGCAAAAAACTTGCTCCTGAGTGGAAGAAAGCTGCTAAGAACCTTCAGGGTAAGGTGAAGCTGGGTCACGTAGACTGTGATGCGGAGAAGGTAGGTTTGGACTCTTATGATCAGTTGGACATCTGTCATCTAATTGAATTATAGCTCTTCTTTTTGTCTTTCAAATAGTAAGAGAATAACAAAGAACATATGAAGGTAGTTTCTGCAGACAAACTTTTGACACACTGTTATATTAGTTTAAAAAAGCTGCTTGCACCTATTAGCATGAGTTATAAAGTGAAACCTCAAAAAAATTGAACCCACTCAACGAAGGAATATATCATCTATACTATCATTCTTGGTTTTCTGCTTGTTCATATTCTCTGGCCTGCAGTTCTCTACCCTGGCAATTTCTAACTCTATGATCATATATTGCTTTCTGTCTGTTCACTTAATTTCTCCAGCTTTGAATAGGAATAATTTCTTAGCTTCCTTAAAAGTAAAGTCCCGAACTTGCTTGAATTAATAATCATCAATCCCCAAGTTCTCAGTTGGTCCTACTCTTTTAAAAAAGGAAAGAGGGAATAAGCAGGAAATAACGAGTAACAGTAAGCACATAACAAAATGTTGGGTTACACTTAGGTTACCAAATGCAATTACATGGAAAATGAAGATGATATGGTTTTTCTCATTGCTTGATTGACTTTTAAATTGGAGTTCCTTTTTAACTTCTAACAATACCTTATTGTGTGTCCGAGTTCTAATTAGTGTATTTCATCAGTCTTTGATGAGCAGGTACAATGTCCAAGGTTTCCCCACAATTTTGGTATTTGGTGCTGACAAGGAAAGCCCTGTCCCATATGAAGGTGCAAGGACAGCTTCAGCCATCGAGTCCTTTGGATTACAGCAGCTGGAAACAAATGTTGCACCTCCTGAAGTGATTGAGTTGACTAGCCCAGTAAGCTGACTTTTAATCTTGTGAACTCTTCTTCCTTTCTCTTGCCGCCTATCATACCTGTTAAAATGACTTTTTTTGATCCATCTCTGTTTGAAGGATGTCATGGAAGAGAAATGCAATTCTGCTGCAATCTGCTTTGTTTCATTCCTGCCGGATATATTAGATTCCAAGGCAGAAGGAAGGAACAAATACCTAGAAATGTTGTTAGCTGTTGCAGAGAAGTTCAAGAGAAATCCCTACAGGCAAGTGCACTCAGCTACACTTATTGGACTCTATTCTTCTACAAAAGTCTTATCACGTGGGTTGAAATGTACTTAGATCTGAAGATAACATTAGATTTTGTTAATATTACAGCTTTGTTTGGGTGGGTGCTGGTAAGCAACCAGATCTCGAAAAGCACGTTGGTGTTGGTGGTTATGGATATCCCGCTATGGTAGCTTTGAATGTTAAAAAAGGAGTATATGCACCTCTTAAGAGTGCATTCCAGCGTCAGCCAATAATGTAAGTAGTTTTCTCCATATAATTTGAAATCCAACGTTTTTGGGATCGAAACATGAAATTGTTCATTCTGCATATACTACAGAGACTTTGTGAAAGAAGCTGGACTCGGTGGAAAAGGTAATCTTCCATTAGCTGCTACTCCTTCGATTGTAAAGAATGAACCATGGGATGGAAAAGATGGAGAAATCATCGAAGAAGACGAGTTCTCCCTTGAAGAACTTATGGGAGATGACACACCTAACAAGGATGAGTTATAATTCTTCTACCCTTTCATATAGGGGATTATTATGATGAGCTAGATAGAAACAGTTTTGAGTAACGAGCCGCGTATTACTGTGTTAAATGTTGTTTATCATCAGATTGGAATCCCCCAGTTCAAAAGATTTCCTTTGTTCCCTGGAAATTTACTTGGATTATTATTACTCTTGGGGATATGCAGAAGTTGCCCTTTCTTCCATGGTTGCCTTGTTTGTTATAGGTTTAGAACATTATATGTATTGCAGACTATAGCATTTTAGAGGTGTGTAAAATAAGTGAGTTTGGTACTTATTTTCTTGTATTTGGTTCGTTAAAAAAAAAAATTAACTTAAAAATATTTTTTTATATAATCTTGACAAATACTATGGGATGGGGGATACTGGGGAATAAAGATGAGGTCTAGGAATTTGTTTTTTAAGAAAATATTTGATCAACCGAATAAGAGAAAATTGTAATACAATCACCCCTAATTAATAAAATAGTTGAGTAAAGCACTAATCAGTTTGGGTGCCTCAAATCTTAAATGTACATGTTTATTGACAAAACTTAACAGTTACATTTTAATCATCTGAACTGTGAAGTTGATACATGATTAGTTACAATTCCATGTGTTAGTTAGCTTTCAGTGAAAGTTAGTTAAGCAGCTAGTTAGTAACAGATTCTGTTTTTAGCTTGAAAGTTCAAGTTAGTTCAATTCAACCACTATATAACTTGTAATCAACTCATTGTACAAGATATATGGAATATACAGAATTCTCTTTCTCTTCCTAATCTCTCTCTTTCTATTCTTCTTCTTCTTCATTACAAACTGTTTTCTCGAGAAATCCTGAAACAGTGCTTCGATCCTCGAATTCATTGCGAATTCCTGCAATCGAGTAACATTGGTATCAGAGCAGGGCCCGTCTCACCCTATGTTGGGGCCCCCAAAAATAAAAAATTACCCACGCACCAGATGCTAAGCACTGGGCGTGAGGTGGGGTGTTAAAGAATGACAAAAGTCCCACATCGGTGGTTAATGAGATGGGTGAACTCCTTATGAGGCTTGGGCAGGGCAATCCTCCTCCCTTTGAGCTAGCTTTTGGGGTGTGAGTTAGGCCCAAGACCTAATTTAACTATTGAGGCTAGCTGGACTTCAGATCAAGAGCTCAAACAACTCATTGAAGAATTACAAGTAAACCCTGATACTCATAAGCAGTTCACTTGGATGCAAGGTCAATTGAGAAGAAAGGGAAAACTGGTCATTGGAAAAGTGCAGAGTTTACGGACTGACATTATGACTTTATGGCATGCTAGTCCGCATGGGGGTCATTCAGGTGTTGAAGTTACTCTCAAAAGACTATTGACATTGTTTTATTGGAAGAATATGCGAAAGGAGGTGAAGGAATTTATACAGAAGTGTGATGTGTGCCAGAGAAACAAATCAGACTTGGCTGCTTACCCTGGTCTCCTACAACCATTGTCTATTCCTGATGTAGTTTGGTCTCAAATCAGTATGGATTTTATTGATGGCCTACCTAAGTCATATGGTTATGACGTAATCTTGGTGGTAGTGGATCGACTCAGCAAATATGGCCATTTCCTTCCACTCAAACACCCTTATACAGCTCAATCTGTTGCTAAGGTGTTTTTAGACACAGTTGTTAGGCTGCATGGATTACCTGATGCTATTACTAGTGACAGAGATGCTGTCTTCTTGAGTTCCTTTTGGCAGGAACTTTTTACATTGCAAGGGGTTCTCTTGCATACTTCTTCAGCATATCACCCTCAGTCCGATGGCCAAACTGAGGTACTCAACAGATGCCTGGAGACCTACTTGAGGTGTTATTGTAATGAGGATGCTTCTAACTGGTTTTCTTGCTTACCAATGGCTGAGTATTGGTATAATACATGTCATCATTCAGCAATTCAGACAACTCCTTATGAAGCTCTATATGGTAGACCTCCTCCATTGCACCTCCCTTATCTACCAGGTGAATCAGCTTCTGCTGAAGTTGATGGTACATTGGTGAATCGAGAGTTTAAACTTCAACTTCTGAAACATCACTTGAGGAGGGCTCAACTCAGAATGAAACAACAGGCTGACTCTCATAGAAGTGACAGACATTTTGAAGTTGGTGATTGGGTATACTTCAAAGTTCAGCCTTACAAGCAAGCGACTATTGCAGGTCATTCATTCCATAAGTTGGCTGCTAAGTACTATGGACCATTCCAGGTTCTTAGGAGGGTAGGTCCAGTTGCTTACACTCTCTTATTGCCTAGTTCAGTGAAGATCCATTCCACAGTCCATGTTTCCTTATTGAAGAAGTGTTATGAAATTCCAACTCAGATATCGTATCCACCTGTAGTTGATTTAGCTAATCCACACTGCCCTAATCCTGAATTGGTACTGCAGAGGAGAATGGTTAAGAAGGGTAATAAGGCTGTGGCACAACTTTTGGTTAAATGGCATGGGTTACCGGCAGATGCTGCTACTTGGGAGTTTGCCACCACTTTGAAGACAAGATTTCCTTTATTTGATCCTTGAGGACAAGGATCTTGTATTGGAGGGGAGTACTGATACATGATTAGTTACAATTCCATGTGTTAGTTAGCTTCAGTGAAAGTTAGTTAAGCAGTTAGTTAGTAACAGATTCTGTTTTTAGCTTAAAAGTTCAAGTTAGTTCAATTCAATCACTATATAACTTGTAATCAACTCATTGTACAAGATATATGGAATATACAGAATTCTCTTTCTCTTCCTAATCTCTCTCTTTCTATTCTTCTTCTTCTTCATTACAAACTGTTTTCTCGAGAAATCCTGAAACAGTGCTTCGATCCTCGAATTCATTGCGAATTCCTGCAATCGAGTAACAGAAGTGAGATGGAGTTATAAACTAAACTATGAAATTTAATTCAAAAGTACCGAAGTTTTGTTTTTTGTTATGAATCCAAGAAGGTATTAGGTGAATGTTAATCCAAATGAATGTTGTCTTATACATATATCTAAGTAATATTAGGTTTAACTTTTGTAATTTTTGAGTGATTTTTCTATCTTATAAATTAGGACGTCCTTTATTTTTAATAGAAACACTTGAGTAAAAAAAAATGATCTCCATATTCTTCTCTTTATATCTTCAAAATCTATATTTCTTATTCTATATTGTCCGTAATTTCTAACAATTTTTCAATTGTACGTAATTATTGTTTGGAACATAGAAAATAATAGAACTTACACTTTTAAACTTTAAACTAAAATTAAAATTAAATTTAAAACTATATAATAAGAGAGGGTGTTGGTAGATCAATGGTATTTTAGTAATTACAATATGGATACTCATTGTCACCAAATTTTCATTGGTAATTGTTCTGCGAATTTTAAATAGTTTCACGCTATGACTAAATCAATTAAAATAGGCATTTGTGCATGACCCAATATAACTCATGACTACAAACCCTTTTCAATGAGGAATTGGAATTATATATAACTTAGGTCGGTTTAATTTTCCTGTTGCTAGTGAATTTATGATAAGAATCCTACTATTAAAAATGAAGGCAATTCTTCATTGTTGTGCATATATCTCATGGAGCTTGCAAAACTATTTGCCCCTTCAAATTCAAATGTGTTTGCAAGCTGTGGTCTACTATATTTCCGCAATCAACTTTGTTGTAAAAAACACTGCTCGCTGCTCCGTTTTGAAAATCCGGACAAATGGTGGGACTTTACCACAATCTATCGCAGTAGTCACCACTTATATCTGCAGTCAGGGGCGGAGCTACCGTATACGATGAGGGTTCGGAATATTATGAGATACATGGAGGGAGATTTCGACTAACTTAAATTTTGGTGAATCAACAGAGAGATACATGTTATCCACAATCACAAAGAAACTGCTGCAAAGTGTGATTGACATGGAGGTGGATATAGCTTTCCACACAAAATAGCATTGCATGATCTCATACGATCCTTAATTACACAAGGTAAGTTAGTGTGACAAGTTGAAATGTCGTTTACCAGTGATCTTCTTTGAAAAAATCTCTGTTACAAAGTTTTCTATAACCAACACCTTTGGTACTATCAACACTCTCTCTTATCACACCTTGAGCAAGTCATTCTTACAATTCCTAACCCTTTCAATTAAATTATTCAAAGTTGCAATGCTTATTATTAGCTAGTCATTTTACTAGTCATATCACAGATCTCTCACTATACCACACAACATCATTAATATCGTTGACATACGAATTTGAGAATGTCTCGTCACTATTGGCAAGAGAATGAAATAATGAAGTTCAGATCTTAAAATGAACCATCTATGCACAATAAAGAATGAAAGAATGGAAGTTTCCTAAAGTCTCATAGCCTCTCGAAGATAAGTAACAGACGTCTTTGCATCGTTCCGCAAGACTCTACTAGACTCAGCTCTTCTACTCGTGAGATTGATGAACCTAGGGCTCTAATATCAATTTGTCACGACCCAAAACAACAAGTCGTAATGGCACCTGTGTTCTCAACCGATAGGTTAGCCAACCCAATAAGTAACCAATTCAACTTAAAATATGAAAAAGTAAATAGCCAACATAATAGATTAAGAGATAAATGAAGGTGTGGGCCACATAATAGCCAAATAGTTCACCTCAACTTCAAGAGGATCCAAACTCAAACTCAAAGCTCCATGAGGTGCGCTCGTACTAACAACCTAATCTGCACCACAAAAGAGTGCAACAAGAGTAGTATGAGCTAGTACGAAACCATGTGTACTCAATATATCTCATAGACCGACAATGAATAAGTAGTGACAGGAGTATATAAGAAATAATCCTTTGATTTTACAAGTATAAATTATACTTATCAACTAAGTTTTCATCAACATGGATAATCAAATGTCACGTAAAGTTCAACATCTATAAAGCACATACTCAAACAAGAATGAATGACATAATAAGATGCAATGCAATGCAACACCATGAAATGATATGTCTCAACTGTCAAGTACTCTTTCAACCTTATATACATGATATCCTCGAAAATACATCAAGAGTTCATGACTCATGGGGGACTGGACTCGCGAGGTCCATATATCGACACAGACGATCTTCACGTGTCTGTGCGGATGATCTCCACGTGCCCAACTTATAATAATAAAATCTCACCTTCCCAACACGGACGATTTTCACGTGCCCAACTTATACTCAATTTCATGTCAATGCATGTGCATAATGTGATTTCAATAAAAGAGGATGATGATGCATCTCAATCAATCAAATATCAGTATGATATATAATCACCTCAACTATCACAAATATACGAGTTCAATAAAGAAACGCAATCACACAAAAGAAATCAAGTGAATAAAGCTTATTTCCCTTTCATAAAGCTTCAACACATTTTCAATTTATCAAATCTATAATCCTCGAATCTAATGACACCCATATTACTATATTTAGTTTTGGCTCAAAAATTGGGTCAAAAAGTCATCCCGAACCACCAAATTCGAATATGAAGTTTTCTTTCAGATTATGTTCACCCATGATAAAATAAACTCGCATGCAAAATTTCAGCTGAAACGGATCATTATTTTACCCCAAATCAAGATTTTATTCTAAGAACCTAGTGGTATATTTTCTTAATTCAGTACAAATCCTACACGTTTTTACCCTAAAAACCTGTTCATAATGACATAAAAACGTAATATAAAGGATGAGAATCATTACCTTAACGTTTTGAGATGAAATTCCTATTTTTCTCTTCTCTTTTTCCCCTTTTTTTTCCTTCTTTCTTCACTGCGTTTTTTTCTGCAACTTCCGTTTCTGCTTATGCGTGCAGAGTTGTTGTACTAGTATTATTATTATTATTATCATCATTATCATCATTTTATTATTATATCATTATTATTTATAAATTATTTATAAAAGCTACTAAAAGGGTTAAACTTTAAAAAATGTGTAAAATTAATAAAACGACTAAGAGGATCGTTACACCGACATATAAGTTGATGTTCTAGGTTAATAAGACTTATATTGGTAGTACTACTTTCCTAGAAAAAGAATATTCAGAGCATCACTTTGCATCTTTTGGATTGGAATAGACGACTCTCCTTTAATCAACTATTAAAATGAGCTTCATGGGTTGGTACTAGATAATCACAGAAAGTTGAAATGGGATGAAACAAAACGTATCATCAAGCTGCCCTTCCTGAAATCATCAATGGCGCATCATAAAGAGGAGCTAATAAGATTTTATGCTTGTGCTTATATGTCTAATTTGGTGTTTAAAACTATCGTATTGTAAATATTTTGGTCCGAAAAATGAACGAGTAACAACAATAGTAGTATTAAACCATTTATCTTATCTCATTCATGAAATAGCGATCCTAGCTTAGTGGTAAATGTTTTGATGTTCACCTTTCTTTTCAATAGTATTTTGGAACCTACAATTTCATTTTACCATTTTTTAAAATAAGACATATATAATTTCTTTTTATTTTTTTCACAATTTTTTTGTTTATAATATAATATCTTTGAAAACATAATATTTTTAATTTATATAGTAATATTATTAGCAAGAATTATTTCAAATTAATAAGATATTGGTCATTTGTTGCAATACATTTTGTTAGATGATGTTGTATCAAAATTTTATTTACTAACATGAAGACATAAATAGTTTAATTCAAAATTTTAAAATATTATATAATATAAAGAATAAGCAATTTTTTAAATATTTTTTTAATCTAAATTTTATATTATTTAAATGACAATAAAATCATAAAAGTCCACTATTGATTAAAAATTTTAGGGTCTCAAATTTTTGGGGCTTAAAAATTGGGAGGATGCCTAGGCTTAAGGAGCTAGGATGGCTTACATAAGGGCAATATCAAAGATGTAAAGCCTAAAAGACAATTTAAATGGGTATGTCCGTGCAAAATGGTACTGTTGTTGCTGATCCTTCGACATTGTAAGCTTGAGTAGGCCTGCAACTGAGATAGAGATGATAAACTGGAACTTGGTTGCGGGATAAATCCGTAAAGATTTTAACTTACTCTGCCTCGCATAACATATCTTTTTGTTCTCGATCCACCTCACTTCATCCCGCGTAAACGCATAATTTACTATCATTTGTAAAATAAATTGCCTAGCTGTTTTTAAAAAGAAATTATTGTCATTTTTCAGTGTTAAACTTATTCATTTATTAAGTTCCTTTAATTTAAATGAATAAAATAAGTGAAATGAGTATAAAAAGAAATTCTTGTTGATCCAAATGAAAATTTTCAAATGTTGTTTTAATAGCATAGCAAGAAGTCCTAAAATAACGTACTGTAAATCTTCATAAAAAAAAATTAGGATAGGTTACAGTAACTGAGCAAAATAATTTAAGAAAAAAATTGATAGGAAAAATAAAACATGCTAACTTCAAGAATTTAAAGCAAAGAAATAAGAAAACTTGCTTAAATTAGTTCAAAAGAAATAATGTATTTTGAACTTAAAAGAATTCTATAACTCACACCCGCCTCCCTGCCCCGTATAATTTTTTTTAAAATATAATTCTAACTCACACCTCGCCCGCCCCCTACATAGATCCACCCCTGCCTTGTCCCGTACATGGTTCAAACCTTTCCACCCAGCCTCCACCGCCCCATCGCCCCATCGCCCTCCCAGATTGAGAACCTATTGAGGTTGGACAATCGACGAGATCCTTGGCTTGTTGTTCTTTATATTATGCACCTTGGCGCGATGGATTCAAAATTTTCCAAATGTATTGTACTTTTAAAACTATGGATTCAAAATTTACAATCCGTTGAAATTTTAGTAGTATTATTATTCATAAGAACAATTTCAAGAAAAATATAATTTTATTAGCACCCAAAAGCACTCATTTTCTCACTACATATATCCTTCTTCCTACGAGGGATGAAAGAAAATCACACAACACCATCCGGTTTACATAACTAGAAATCCACGTCTACATACACTATTAATTAAATCAATGAACGTTCGTCTATTCCTTTCAAGCACGATCCTTCTCTTAGACATGTTACTCCATCGATCATCTAAGAATTTATACACATAATTACACACTCTACTTATTAAATATGACATTATGAAATATCCAAAGCATACAAATTAATACATATTTATCTCAAACTTATAGTAATAAATACTAATCATGCTAAAAACTTGGATAGAGCTGTTTTAACCACATGATCAGCAATGATACGATCGGTTCTCTCCGTTGGATGAAATGCATCCCAAAATATATATTTATTTGCGTCTTTACATGTGAAAAGATTGTATCGATCACATGCATAACCCATCTCAAATAATCCTGTCGCGCAACATGCTATTGAAGCAACCTCAAACCCTGTCAAAATAATTAACAAGATGATAGTACTATGAGTTTAAGTTCTATATACTGACACGTAAAAAAAATATTGTATACTGATAACATATTTTTCTTTAAACTCTATATGCAGTTACACGATCAAATCACTTTAAAATAGCATTGATGAGTAAGTTGAAGGATATATAGCATGTTATAACAAGTTTGGTGTATGTAATTATGTATTCAGTGTATATAATTTAAATCTTTTTTACGTACCATATGAGGAAGGTTTTTTGATCATTTGTAGCATAGGTTCATAAGGATTAGAGAGAACAACTTGAATCTCAGGAAGCTCTTTATTCAACTCCATCACCAATCCATTCAATTTTTCATTGAAGTTGACAGCCACAAGATTGTAACTTTCCATACATTCATTCCCATTTCCCATATTTCTTGTTCTTTCTAATGGCATACATCCCATTGGTGGAAGTCCACCAAGTGATATCTTTCTTGCTCCAAGATTGTACAAATTTGTGATGAAATTCTTGGCAATACCAACTAGGTATATTTGGAATTGATCAATAGTGTATTGAGATCTCCTTTGAGGCATTGTGTAGTAGTTTTCAAGGAAGTCATTTGTTCCAAGGCTTGTGGCATATAATGCCTCACTTATTACTTCATTTGCCTTTGTATCACCAAGATAAGCTCTTAGTTTCTTTTGGTATTCTTTGTAGTACTCCACTTGTTTCCACAAGGGTATCACACCCTGCAATTTTAGAATCATGGGGTGAGAATTCTCATAAAACATGGTAGTATAATATCACAAAATGCACGATTAAATACTATTTCATTTGTTACTTTGTATGTGACACTTTTTATTTCTTTTTTACAACAACAACATACATTGATACTCCACAAATGGCAGAGAGAATGGTATGCACGCATATTTATCTCTACTTTATGAAGATAAAGAGACTGTTTGGGTAGACCTTGACAACAACATTACACCTTTTTCCTTTTAATCAGTCAAAAATATGACACCAATTTGTTTGTAGAAGTAACTTTATCTTAACATTTTCATTTTCATTTTCATTTTCTTTGTGTAAATGACTTTTTGGGACCTGGGATATAAATTTATGTTTTAATAGGGGAGACAAATAAGGAATTGACATGTGAACTCTTAACACCTTTCATTTAACTCTAAAGGTAAGGGTAGTTTTGGTGCCTTGCATATATTTATAGCTTTTGTCATAAAAGACTTTATTTATTTCTTACTAATAATTAAATTTTTATGCTCACGTCAAACTACTATTAACTCCCAAACAACCAACAAAATCTTATTGGACTAAGTCAACTTAAAGAAATTAATAACAGAATGTAATATATTATTCTTTTTAGACCTAGCTTATAATTATTTTCCAAAAGGTAGCAACCAAGAGTATTTGTATTCGTAATTTAGAGCTAATATGAATTAGTTGGTTGAAAGTAGGTGACAAGTATTAAAAGTTGAAAAGTTCTTTTTGTGCTGAAACTAGTTTTATAGATAAATAAATTACATGATTATTTTTAAGTGTTGAAATTGATAACAAATAGTTGATGAATTTTATTTTAAAAAATATTGATAAAATATTTTTCTATTAGAATAACAAATATGTCTTATTTATACCAAATTATAAGGACTCAAGGAGAATAACGAACAACAAAATTTGAACAAGGAGAGGGATACATCTAGTTCTATTGTGGGAAGAGTATTTTGATAATTAGGAAAAACATTAAACATTAGTAAAATATTTGGTCAAACAAAAAACGCTTAAAACCTAAAAATTAAGCCAAAAAAGTTGGTCTAAATTGGTTTTAGATTTTTAGCTTATAAAACTTTGAGTGTTTACCAAACGACTAAATACGTTTAAAAAGTAGTTTATAAGCTAGTGTAATCAGTTTATAATAAAACTTAGGTAAAGCCACTTATTTATTTGTTTTTCACTATATAACTTTTAGCACTACACTTTGTTTACATTCTTTCTTTCCTCCATATCAATTTATTTGACGTAGCTTAACTGAGTACGAAGTAAAAGAAATATGAAAAGATTTTACAATTTTCTCAAACTATCCTTAAAATATAAGAACACACATTTGTCAACTTTTTTCCAAATAAATGGTGCTCAACATGAGTAAAAAAATTGATAAAATCATTAAATATTTTTCAAATAAGAAAATATGTCATTTTTTTTAAAAATCGACAAAAAAAAAATGTATGGTATAATTACCAGAACATCAGCAGTAGCATTATCATATCCAGTTCCAGCAGAAGCAAAACAAACTCCAACAGCAAAATCAGACATATTATAAGCTGGATCCAAATATGCTGGAACTATTTGTTTCAAACCAGCTGCCTCCGAAATGAAATCAGTCGTAATTCTACCGTTAGAAAATCGACCGGTCGGTCGACCACCGGCGAAATCTCGTCCGTACGGCATAAAATTGCTCCGAGCAACCGTCTCAATATGGTTGTTATTGCCTGAATCGACTGATGAATCACCGAATACAATTATCGCTGGAATTTTCGCGTTTGTTTTAGCAGGTAACATGAAAAATAATTGAACTATTATAAGGAGACATGACGATATCGTCGTGTTACTAGTATGAGCCATTTTAATTTTTACTTGATTATTTTCGTGCTATGTAGTTGAGTTGTTATATAGTATGAAAAATAAAGGTAGTAGTTAGAAAAAAGGGGAGGCAAATTAAAGTCACGAATGAACTAATTTTGGTGGGGGGGTTTTAATGTGTATTGTAATAAATAATATTGTTAGGCATGACAAGGACAAAGAGCTACACGAGGGTCATTTTATGATGACATTGCATGCAAAAATAGATGTATTAATTAATTATTTTCATGAATCCAACTGCTTGCCTTGGATTATTATAGAGAAGTTTAAATTAGCCTTTTCAGAAGTAAAATGATTTTTGCTACATATATGCTTAGGAATATATACTTTGATGTCATGTATATAATGGTACCAAAATTAATAATGATCTCTTGGCGTGTACGTAGAAATGATTTTGACTTGATCTTGTTTTTATTTTATTTGTATGTAAGTAATGAACTTAATTAGCTATGTTATTAATCCAAATAATTTTTTAGTTATAAGTGACGAATTTCGGTGCATTAATCCAAAACTTAAAAGAAAATGTTGTCATAAATTACATGAGGTTTGAAGTTTTCAGACTTGCCGGTGAGAGCATGTAATTTATGCATTATTTGTATTAATAATTACCCTATTACGTAAGAAAGAAACAAGGGGTCTTTTAATTTGTTTTTCTACTTCCTCCGTGCACGTTTAGTTATCGGCATAATACATAAATATGTCTTTTAACTTAGTTTCAGCTGACATCTATACCTTCTAACTATGAGTGTTTAGAAGAAGACATTTAAGCTTGTATTAAATTGAACAAATAGACACACGTTCTACGTGACATAATGCACGTAAGATACGAAATTGTCATGTAGGACGCCACATACGAAAAATGTGTTTATCTGTTCAATTTTATACAAGTTTAAGTGTCTACTTGTGCACACTCAAAGTTGAAGGCATTGCTTCCGGCTGAAGCCAAATTAATTAGAAGCATATTTATGTATTATGCATTTATTTATCTGTTATATACTAAAAATAAATATTTAGTTTTACTTGTCTAATTTAAAAAATATAGAAATAATTTATCATTTTATATTTATTTTACCTTTATTATTCATTACTAATTATTTCTAATCCATTTCCTAATAAGTTAACTTATAGTAATAACTTAAGAATGATGTAATAAACCTGATGAACCGAGAAAGTATTTTGTGGATGAAAGTTGTACAAAAATAAAATTAGAGATGGAATTGAAGTTAGATTCTTTTACCAATGCTAGCTTGACATTTTGGCAACTTATCTGTGGTAAAAATTGGAATTTCGCTGAAGTTATTTCAAGTATGAAATATAAAAATAATACAATATTAACTTAATTATATACACAACATATAGATATTCGGTCAAAATATATTCAACTATTTTTTTATTTTCAAATTGATGATTTAAGTCTCATTTGTATTCATTAAAATTGAAATGTCCGAATATAAATAAGCATTTGAATATTAGACAAAATAAATCTTTCCTTAGGAAACTACTTATTAGATATAGTGGATTAGTGGTACTTATTTTTTATGTTTCCTTTTTTGGTGATACTTGTGGAGAGGTTTTGTGGCCCTATGTCTCCCTCTCTTGTAAATTATCTTATTTAATCGAATAAGGTATGGAATATGGATCAAGGTTAAAATCCCCCATTTCAATGTGAGCTTCAATTCGTATGGATGGGATTTAATTAAAAAAAAAATGTAGTTTAACATACAAATTAAGATGATAAAGAATAATAAAATTGTTAATGTTGAACTGCTTATTAAACGTGATTAAAATAATAAATGAAAATAATGAACAATAAAATAATTGATATGATGAAAGTGATAGATATTATTAGCTTATTCTCCATCGTGGTTATCCAACAATGTCCCCGAAAAAGCAAGAAAGCAAGCTTGAGAGTAGGGGTGTACATGATCGGGTTGGTTCGGGTTTTTCAAATATCAAATCAAACCATTTATGTAAAAAATTTAAATTTATAAACCAAACCAAACTAATAAAATTCGGATTTTTTCAGGTTTTTCAACCTCGGGTTGGTTTGGGTTTTTCAAATACCAAACCAAACCATTGTGTCGAATTTTTAAATTTATAAATCAAACCAAACTAATAAACCTCGGATTTTTTCGGTAAAGTTTGCATACAAACATATAATTAACTTGTGCTCCAAATATTTCTTTAGTCCAACTAAAATACAATTATCTAAGGTATTTCTTAAAAAAATAACACAAAATATGAGATGAGTACTGATGA